>NW_026624106.1:10510-12574 GCF_030028575.1 Malurus melanocephalus | reverse complement strand
CACCAGAATGGAAAAAGAAGACACAAAAAAAAAAAAAAAAAAAAAATCCTTTCCCCAACTGACCTCCCCGTGCATCGAAGATTTTAAGCAGAGGGTGGTGCTTTCCACCTTTCTGCAGAATCCGGTGGGAGGAGGTGATGGGGGTGATCTCTTTCTAATCAAAGAACTTGTCACTGTCGCTTTGGTGCGAGCAGATGCCAGGAACAATCCCCAGACCCCTCTCCGTTATTAACCGCCTGCGCTCGTTGCCATCCAGCCCCTGCGCTCCAAGTGGCACGGGAACCTGTCATTTCTCGTTTCCATCCGAGGGAACGAGTGATTTGGGAGAAAGGGAGAGGATGACCAGGGCTTTCTGACCTTTTCTCCTTCGATTTGGCTGCGGTGCTGCGAGAGGAGGAGATGGCAATCACGCTACGTGGAACCGACAAACTCATCTCGGTGTCACTCGCTCACGCCGCCAATGGCCGTGTCACTCGGCATCAGGGACACCGAGTTGCTGACGGGATTAGAGTCCACGATGGCCCTAATCTGGCAGCAGATCTGAGCCTTCCCACTCCTGCCTGGGCCGGGATTATTTAATTGGCAGCGCATTTATCAAAAATCTCGTTGTTCGGTCCGTTTTTCCTTTCTAAGTGGGATCGGGGTCTCCTTGATCACAGAACTCTCTCTCTCAAGGGGGTAAAACCTGTGTCCTGTAGATCACTGAGATCAAACTGAAAGTCTGTTATAGTGCTAAGTGATGGGGAAACTGAGGCACTGCTCCCTCCAAGGCCACCCTGCAGTCGAGGGATGGACAGAGTGGAGGAAGGGAGAGGGACACCCCAGGGACAATCCCTGCCCTGCCACCCCAAAAGCTGCTCCAACTGTGCCAGCAATAACCCCACAGAGGGAGGAGCAGAGATGGCAGCGATCCCACAGAAAATGTCACCAACACCTCCTGGTTCCTGCCCTGAGCAGTCACAGCCACTTTCACAAACAGCCAGCCCAAAGYGCTGCCGGCGTGGCGATCAGCAGAGCAATTAATTAGTTAAATTAATAAATTACAGCAGTGCCAATGGCCAGACAGGAGCCAGGAGTGGCATTTCTTACCAGGCTTTTGCAGCTCACTCCAGCTCCTTTCTGCCTTCGGGGCAGAGTCCTGCAATTCCCCTCAGTGCCATGGGTTTATCTGATTCTGAACACAATTTTTGGCCTGCAGGCAATGCCAGCAACACGGGCACAGCTCAGCCCTGGAACTGCTGCCACCAAAACCCCTCCAAGTGTCCCCAAACCCTCTGCTCTGCCCCTTGGAGAGGCACTGGTGATGCCCATTGCACCAGGCAGCTCCTCTGACTGGAAAACACACCTGGATTAGGGATGGAAATGCTTTAGGGTGCATCAGAACACCACATTAAATGAGAATTTTAAAATTTTTAGAATTTTAAAATTCAGAACCTTAATCTCAAAGAATTGGACCCAGCACAAACCCACTGGAGATGGGAACAAAGAGCAGCTGTGGCATCACTTGAGYCGATGTCACAAGTTCTAGGTGGGAGATGGTGGCACAGGATTAAATATTCCTGGCTGGCATGAGGCAAAACAGCTGATTTCTCCTAATATCTGACTGAAAAAGGGGAGAGAAATGAGGGAGGAGGTTTTGTACAGCGAGATCGTCGACAAGAAAACTCCCTTTTTGGAGGGTAGGAGGRATATTAGTTGGTAACAGCAAGAGCAGAGATTTTTGCACTCCTATAAATCATTATTACTGGATGTCCCTGAGGGGATGAGAAGAATGAATCAGTTACACACACACACACGCACAATGCCAAACTTTTAGATGGAGGAAGAAAAAAAGAGAAAGAAGAGGGGTGAAAAAAGGAGAAAAGGAGAGAGAAGAGAGAGAGAAAAAAAAAGGAGATATAGAAAGGAAAATAATATATTAAAGATAAGGAGGGAAATAAAGGGGGAAAAAAAGAGGAAAAAGAGGAAAGATGGCAAACAGGAAAGAAAGAAAAAATAAAGAAGAGAAAAAAGTGAAAGAGAAGGAGACAAAGGCAGGAAAAAGGGAGGAAAAGGGAGAGAGAA
>NW_026624106.1:8113-9771 GCF_030028575.1 Malurus melanocephalus | reverse complement strand
TTTTTAATGTCTAATTTAAAGTGTGCATTAAAGGGGCTGGGATGTAAAAGGTGAGAGAATTCTGCACTCTCCCACAAGGAAACCTAATAGTCTTAGTCTCCCATGCATCCTGCTCATTAAAAAAAAAAAAAAAAAAAATCTCCATTTAAATGCAAATTTGAGTTTTAGCTGGGGACTCCCCCAAAAGCTTCTCTTGGAAGCACCAGGGAAATAGGATTCAGAACCTAAAATGGCTGACAGCAGTCGAATGCCCGTGGAAAATATTTCCCATCTCAGTTCCCCATCCTTCCCGGTGCCCCCCGGTCCCGGCATCGTGCACGGGCTCTACCTCGGGCAAACGACTCAAACTCACAAAATCAGCCTTTCTACTCCTGCTCGCTGCTGCTTTAATCCACAAAGTCGCCGCGTTTGTCCCTGCCAAAGGTGCAGAAGGATTGAATGAGGCTGCTGAGCRCGGCGGACCCCGGGCAGTCCCGCAAATTCTTTGGATTTTGGGGGGTTCCGGGTGATTCTGGGCACCCCAGGGCATGGCACTGATTCCATCTGTCCCCGAGCGTTTGGGGAGCCCTGTGACCCTCCTGGCATGGAAAAGCCAGCGAGTCCTGGGAGTTTTTACAGCAGGAAAATCTGTTTTTTTGGTGGGGAAGATGCATGGTGGTACCCACGGGCCTGCTGGCAGTGCTGGGGATGCTCAAAGGGGTCAGGCACCCCTGGAAAAAAATATAAATAAATACAAAAACAGAATCAAGGGTTTCTAAACCAAATAAGAAAAAGATATGTGGGGTGGGTAAGATGCAGAGGGAAAGGGTGGTGGTACCCACAGGCCTGCCAGCAGTGCTGGGGATGCTCAAAGGGGTCAGGCACCCCTGGAAAAAATATAAATAAATACAAAAACAGCATCAAGGGTTTCTAAACAAATCAGAAAATGATATGTGGGGTGGGTAAGATGCAGAGGGAAAGGGTGGTGGTACCCACGGGCCTGCTGGCAGTGATGGGGATGTTCAAAGGGGTCAGGCACCCCTGGAAAAAAAAATAAACACAAAAACAGAATAAAGGGTTTCTAAACCAAATAAGAAAAAGATATGTGGGGTGGGTAAGATGCAGAGGGAAAGGGTGGTGGTACCCATGGGCCTGCTGGCAGTGCTGGGGATGCTCAAACCGGTCAGGCACCCCTGCAAAAAATATAAATAAATGCAAAAACAGAATCAAGGGTTTCTAAACCAAATAAGAAAAAGATATGTGGGGTGAGAGAGGTGTCCATTGTCAGAGAGGGAGGTGTTTTCCAATTATTGGCTTCCAATTATCCTCAGCCAAGACCATCAGAAGTGGCAGCCTGAGAGTGACACCCATCTCCCTTCACAGTGCTGGTGGCACGAAGGGACTCCACAAACAGATAAATGGGCACAGAAGAAAATGAGAACATTAGTTAAGGGTGGGATTGGCTCATATTTAACTGGAAATGTATCCTATATTTATCTGGCATTTGCCTTCAGCCCGTGCTTGAGTGTTTGGTGGGATGGCACAATGGCTGTGCTACCCACAGGGATCCCACCCCAAAAAGCTGCCGGCCCTACAACAGGTCCCTGTCACCCTGAGGGTCTGATCCTGCCCTACAACAGGTCCCTGTCACCCTGAGGGTCTGATCCTGCCCTACAACA
>NW_026624106.1:6298-7817 GCF_030028575.1 Malurus melanocephalus | reverse complement strand
AAAACAAACCCCTGGCATCACCAACACGAGCAGCCAGGCTGGGGAAGCAGCTCCAAGCTGCTCCAAGTGTTAAATATTTCCTGCCTAAGTGCAAAACCTTCACAGCACAGCTCACTGAGCCTCTTCCTGTGCCAGATCTTCCCCAGAAAAGGAGAATCTGAGATGCCAAGGGTCTGTCACTGCCTGTGCTGGCCATGTCATCACCTTCCATAGCCCAGGATCAGGAATTGACAGCCTGGGGTGGGCAGAGAAATGCCCACCATGGTTTTCTCCTCCTGGGAAAGGAGCCARCCTTCCCTCTCCCTGCCATTTCCTCCCTTGTTCTTCATAAAAACCACACTCATTTCACTACTTTGAAAGCTCATAATATGATGGGTGAAAACAATTAAACGGAATAGACTGGTAATACCCATGGGAAAACATTTTTAGATATGATATTACAATCTTGTTTCAAAATTGGATTTTGCCAAGAGGAAATACAGTTTATTATAAAACACATTTTCTTTTAATTTAATTATATAATCTTTGGCTTCAGAGAAGGGATGCTTAAATCAGACCCATTTAATTTTCAAGTGTATTCACCCATCACCTAGGGCAAATTGGTTTAAATTAGTAGGTGACTACATAAGTTCTAGATATGTGTCACACAAAAAATTTATCTGCAAACTCTGTATAAAAGACCATCTACACCAGAAATTACCTGGGATGAGCAGGCAAGCAACTGGAGAGCAGCATTTGCACCCATTTCAATGATCCCCACTACAGAACCTGATCCGGGATTATTTTTTATCTTTGTTAATGTTTTGCCAGATCAGTCCATCACCCTGCACGTCTGMGCTGTGCCAATAAAACCTGATGACCTGCAGTTAGATTCTACCAGGTGCATTAAATTCCCATAACGGGAGCAGATCTTGCTAAGTCTACCATGGCCCTTTCCCTGGCTGAGATTGCATTTGCAGCCTAATGACAAAGCCGTGCTTTGCTTTGCCTCGATCTGTCACCCCGGCACGGACAGCAATTCCTGTTTTCAGCACAAATCTCCTCCTATTCCACTCCTCCTGCTCCCAAAAAAAACAGGGTTGAGCCTGGTTTGGAAGATGCTGAAGGAAATTCCCCCAAATCCAGCCCGGGGAGCAAATCTTGTGGCGCTTCGGGAGAGTAAAACCGGAGAGAAATGCCCACCAAGGGGAAATGCTGCAGTGCAGCCAGGGCTGACTGGGCAGGAACACCTCAGCAGTGGTAAAAAATCATCCTTGGGCTGGGGAAGGTGCTGTGAGAGGAAAAAAAYGCTCCARACCTGAGGGAGAATGAGCTCCTYACKCTKCCACCTCCACTGCTCARCTCCAGCACCCAGAGCAGCTCATCCCGAGCATCCTGAGCCTGGGGCTGCTCCCACACAAAATCATCCTCCAGAAACCTCCAGCAAATGTTCTCMAGGCTCAGCAGAGCCCCCAGGGTGCCTCATCCCCATCTCTGCTCACCTCAGCACTCACATCCTGCTTTGTGCCCTCCTGGTGAC
>NW_026624106.1:0-2500 GCF_030028575.1 Malurus melanocephalus | reverse complement strand
TTTATTTGGTCCCAATGGGATCTTTTATTTGGCCCCTGTGGGATTTTTATTTGGTCCCTATGGGTTATTTAATTTGGTCACTGTGGGATCTTTTATTTGGTCCCAATGGGATCTTTAATTTGGTCCCTGTGGAATCTTTTATCTGGTCCCAATGGGATCTTTAATTTGGTCTCCATGTGTGATCTTTTATTTGGTCCCAATAGGATCTTTTATTTGGTCCCTATGGGATCTTTTATTTGGTCCCTATAGGATCTTTAATTTGGTCTCAATGGGTTCTTTAATTTGGTCCCTGTGGGATCTTTAATTTGGTCCCAATGGGATTTTTTATTTGGTCCCAATGGGATCTTTTATTTGGCCCCTGTGGGATTTTTATTTGGTCCCTATGGGTTATTTAATTYGGTCACTGTGGGATCTTTTATTTGGTCCCAATGGGATCTTTAATTTGGCCCCCATGTGATCTTTAATTTGGTCCCAATGGGATCTTTTATTCGGTCTCTGTAGGATCATTTATTTGGTCCCAATGGGATCTTTTATTTCGTCCCAATGGGATCTTTTATTTGGTCCCTGTGGGATCATTTCTTTAGTCCCAATGGGATCTTTTCTTTAGTCCCAATGGGATCTTTTMTTTAGTCCCAATGGGATCWTTTATCTGGTCCCTRTGGGATCTTTTCTGTAACCAACTCCCAAAACTCCTGGCAAGAGCAGAAAACCCCTTTGGGATTATTGCAGGACACTGCAGAAATATGGAAAAATGGCAAAAGAGGGAGACTCAGGCACTCCTGCAGCCAAAATCCTGTGGTTTTACAGAAATCAGTGATGATATTTGAATTTTGAGTCGTAGTGCTGCACCATCAGGCTCCAACCATTTCTCCTACTTAAACCAAAGTTATTCTAAATGTACAGMATGCCCACTGAAAACAAATTATTCTCCAATAAGTTGCTTAGCAAGAGTTGTATCCTTCTCTTAAAAAAAACACATATAAAAATAGAAATAATTTTAAAAAATATATCCACCAAGGATTTTCAGTGCAGGTGCATTTCATTTTCCTCCCTCAATTTAAAGCTGGCCCTTTGCTCATCAACCTCCCCGTTGCTGTGGAACAATTTCCTCTCTTTATTTCCTCTAAGGGTCCTGTAGGTTATGAATATTCATTGAAATAATTAAGCACCCTGTTCACAGCTTGTTGTGTTTACTGTTAGCCCAATAAAAAAAGCAAACAGGTTAATGATGATCTTAAATATAGGAATTTAATATTATTTCACCTGCGCATCGGTGAAAAGTTTAACTTCCTCTTTAAGCCTCATCAATTTAGGGAGAATATGTAAAAAAAAAACCCACTGCAGGTACAGGCTCTTGTGTGTTCATCTGCTGAATTTCTCATTTTAGACAGCAAAACTGAGGTGGGATTTTTTTTATTTTTCATTTTTCTAAGAATTATTCAATTCTTAATTGAATAATTAAGAAAATATATTAAGATATATTAAGATATATATAATAATTAAGAATATATTAGAAAATAATAATTACCAATTATTATTGGTGCAGTTGGTCAGGGGAAAACGAGAAAACCTTTAGGATGTGGTGGCTGTTGGGAAAATAYATTTAACAAAAATCATAGCGAGAAAATATTTGAGGGAGAAAATCTCTGAAAAAAGAAAAGCTCTGCTTTGCTTTGGAGGTGCCACCCAAACCCGGGTGCCACCCAAATTCTAATTAACCCTTAATTAGCACAGATGGGGCAGGGAGAAGCAGCACAAATCAGGGAGTTTATGAGGATTATTCACATTAATTTCATCCTTTACTGTGGGGGGGGAAAAAATAACCCCACAAACCCTAATTCTAAAACTCAGCCAATTATTGTGTATAACTAAAAYCTGGGAAAAGAAAAGGAGTATTAATAACCTACATTAAAAAAAATACCACATCCTTAACTRCTATTAAAAAAATWAAAATRKAAAAYTAATAACACAAATAACTAAAAATTATAAACATCACTAATACTATAAMTTTTACAAACTCACCAATTATATTCTAATTACTAATTAAACAACTATCTCTCAACCAATATATATTTAACACAAATCTATAATTACTAAAATAAATAAAAAAAAAACTTATCCCACAATAAAATCCTTATTTCTCTCTATTTTTTTCACCCAGTTTTATATATTTTTATATCTATTTTTTTTATCATTATTTAACCAGCGGTGACATTTTACAACAAACCTCAGCTGGTTCATCGCTGGTCACTGTTAAATTGGAAAGGAGTTTTTTAGGGTGCTGCATGGGCTCRCTGGTGGCACAGGGACATGGTCCTTGTCCCCAGTTGTCCCCTCACTGCTCAGCCTCCTGCACCYCTGAAGTTTTCTCCGTATTTTTTGGAAAAGTTTGCTGACCTGATTGATCTTTTCCTCTCACCCCCAGAGTCTCCACCAACCCGGGATATTCCATGATCCCATGGCCCGGTGATGCCTGATGATTTTTGCTTTTCCTTTTTAC
>NW_026624105.1:168091-173985 GCF_030028575.1 Malurus melanocephalus | reverse complement strand
GATCAATTCAAAATATTAATTTCTTATGTTGTTGTGGAGTTTTTGCATTGTGATTTTCATATTACTCACCTGTAGTATGAGTTTGTAGCTTTCTATAATGTTTAAAAATGAAGGTGACTTAGCTTAAGTGATTCATACACAAAAAAAAAAAAATCCCAAAACACTAATACAGATGGAGTAATAGTATCTGACATTAACAAATTGCTGCCTCCTGGCTTCAAAACTTGTTTAGAGCAAAAATATTATTTACTTTCTTCTAGGTTTGTTTTCCAGATCTTTGTAAATAAACTACTCTGTAGTACTGATTTTTATTCATTAAACTTTCATTAATTTATGGCAAGCATTCATACTATTAACCTACTGCCTCCATTGCAAAACATTGAAAGAAGATTTGCATTTTTAAGACTTTGCTTGTATATGTAAACTTAAAGTATGACATATGCAGATTTTCATATTAGACAGGCACAAAGATCATCTATAACTACAAATCTGTACTGTTTTGTACAGCTGGAATAGCTGAAACCAGAACACAGCGATTTCACTGAATGAAGGCAGTTCTCAGAGACTTTGGTGAAACACATCATTTCCATCTGCTTTCATGGAGTCTCCTGCTTTTATTTAGGGGATCCATAAAACATTTGTAAAAAAAGAGCAAATCCTACTTTGAGAAGGAGTATCTTACTTGTCCTGATCCAAAATCAATATTTATCAATGCCATTCAGAGGATCTAACATAGAAATGCTTTTTCTTCAATATAAGCAGGTGTTTTTTGAAAGCGTAGCAGCAGCAGATTAGGTCTAAATCCTGCAGTATATGTTTTCTTCCTTGTGGATTTACCTCAACCCATGACGGTTTTACCTATAGTGGTCAGCATCTTATCCCTTGAGCAACTCCACTGCTTTTATTTACCCTGTGAAGCTGTTCAGCAATAACACATTTCAAAGCTTTCTTATGTGAAAAAAGGGACCATTCAGATACCATTTTCTTCAGGAACCATTGATTTTTCATTTTTCACATAACAGTTTGCTAAGAAAGCAAACAAAACAACAGGAGCAGAAAAGCATATGAGATGCCTTACATCCATTACATTTATATATATATATATATATATATATCCCATATAAGCTTCTATATATCAGACACATATATATGCTGTTTCTAAAAACAAAACCATAAAATGAAAAACATTTAGAAACAGATTAACTTTAGACTTTTCAAAGGGTAACTAAATGATGTTACTTTTAAACTCTTTGGGCAGTTGAAGATTAAATTTGAAATTTCTTAAACAAATAGCATTCCCAGAATTTAATTGTAAAAGAAGCTTGAAATATTTTTTTAAAAAATCAGAATACCCTGTTGTCTCTATAGAAAAAAAGAATGAAAACTCATTTCCTGCTAAGTGTGAAGAAGTATTTGGTATTACAGCATCTTTGTAGATTTTTCTTTGTTCTTTCTCAGCATTGCTGTCTATTATTTGTGTATAATGGCAACATTAACAGCAGACAAGTAATTTTTTATTCCAGGTAATGCAATATTTGGAAGTACTCCAAAAAATTCCTTTTCCCTTTAATTCTTCCACTTTCCCCACCATAGTGGTGATGGGCTGATTATTTGTTTACACAAGATGAAAGAGTCAATAAGTGAGTTTTCAAATCTGCAAGAAAAGACATTTGTCATTTAAATAGGAAGTTCTGTGCCTGCAGCAGAACTCAGTTTGATCTGGTAAGGAAAAAAAATCTATTTGGTTAAATATGCTGCTGAAGATGCACATTGCCTCAGCAGAGGGAATAGATTAAGAGCAGATATACACTTAAGCTCATCTGAAAATATCAGAAAACATTATGACATATATTCTAGCAAAACACAGTCTATATGATATTTCAAGGGAAAACATTACAGAGCTCAACATTAACATGCATAAAACATATCCCTTAAAATGGAAACAGAATGAACAGAATGGCTTTTTTAGTTCTTTTTTTTTGTGATGAACATATTGTCTTGAGCACTATATTTAAATTTGAGGAGATTCAGTGCTGCTCATGAAGGAGCCAGTACTGAATCACCATTTAAGAAAACCAGCTGCAGATTTGATTAGAACAACATTGTAGTGAAGCACTGTAAATAAAGTAGTGGTGCCTTAAACAGCTTAAATGGCACAACAGAAATCAAATAGAGAAAATAATGGCACTCAAAACCGAGTTTTTTTGAAACAATGTCGCTCTACTTGCATGTGAATTTTCTTTAAACTGAAGCCCTCCTATTTCAACTTGCCATAGATATTTTAAGACTTTTTACAATCTGAGAGATTTTCAAAATACATTTAATATCACTTCTGACTTCTAAGTGTCAGGTATTATATAAGATATAAGCAGTGTAACACTTTAATGCGATCCAAACATCTTATTTTGTTTCTTAGATTCCCTATAGTTTGCATGGAAATTTAAATTAGAATAGTCTCCCATTAGCATTTGCAATGTGCTGCAAAGCTACACAGATTGTGTAGGTGCTTGCACAGTATTCTACATGATACAAGACTTTTTGGGACTGAAGAAGATTTTAGTATGTTTCTTGGTCTTGAACTGAGTGTAGGGCTCCTCAGAATATTCAAGATTAGATAGTAGTGGATGTTAAAAAGATGTGACTTTACATGCTTGCAGAAACAGAGTAAAAAATGAGCCATTCCTACCAAACTGTAGTCTCATTCCGCCTTAGAACCTGGAGCAGAATTTTCAGAACACTGGTTGAAATAAGGTGCCTCAGTTCATTTACGGGTCAGACTTAAGATTTTTATCTTTTGATATCAAAGTTAGCAAAAGAGCTTTACCTACAAAGAGATCTTGAATTGATGTTTCAGTTTTCTAACTTCTCAGGAGGTATGGGAGTAAATCTTGGGGGTGTAGAGGGAGAGCAGGGAATAAGAATGAAAAAATGAGAAAAAGCCCATCCAGCTACAACACCAAATCTCCACTTTCCTCAGTTTTAAGATATTAGAAATAAATGCAGCATAAGTAGAATAGGAAGTGACAACTGATCTCTTCCTTTTAAATGGAAGAATTTTGCTGAAGCATCATAATTGTTGAAAGCTGTTTCTCACTTATAAATTTAGCTGTTTCTGTAAAGGTATGTCTTGTCAGACTCACTGTCATGGTCCCACAGATTAGTATGGAGGGTCATGCAGCTTCCTGGATTTAGTCCTATAGAACTTGATATTGATCCAGAGGTTAAAAGTAATATCTTGAGAACAATGTACCCTGGATTTCAGTAATAACTAGGGCGATTACATTGATTCACATTCAACCTATACGTATAAACAATAAAGTTGATGGTAGTTACAGACTAAGTAATAAATATTACTGATATTGGGTCTGTAAAACATAAGTGATCCCTGAACACATAATAAATGTCTCCATCTTTGCTGGCATGTCTGCCCTAAACTGATCTAAATTGAAATTTTGATCGAGGGAACAGAAGAAAAATACATCTCACATTTCTGTTATTTAAAATCTGGAGCTGACCATGGAATACCTAAAGATGTTCTCCTTTTGCTTTAGACAAGCTACATCCTGTCTTCAAGTCTTTGTAATACCGTAAAGGACATGATGGTGCAGAAGGGACCTCTCTACAGATGTAAACAAAAGAAATTAAAACTTATTGAAATTAAATTAATGGATTTTCCTCTTTACCTGGAAGCACTATGCCCTGAAATCTTCACTCTCCAAAGATTCTGATGTAAACATGTATCAGTGAATAGAATAAGAAAGAAAGCTTTCTTAAATGACCCGTATTTTATTTTAAGAGAGTAGCATATCAATTTGAATAAGCTTTATTGGAGTGAAAAGTGGAAAAACATCAAGGTGACCACCCAGTTGACTGAGACAACATGACACTAAACTAAACATAAAAGAAAAAAAAAAAAATATTGAGCACAGAGAAAAAATAATAACTCATGTAGCACTGAATCAAAATGTTAAGAAAAAATTCACTGTCACTTTACACATGAAAATAACACAGTAGTACAGTAGTTCATTTTTTGTATATATTTACCAGAGAATGGCTTCTAAACAGTGAGAATTTAAGCTGATAAATTGTTCATTTATGAGCACAAATTCAATTGTGTGTGTGTGTGTGTGTGTGTGTGTGTGTGTGTGTGTATGTGTGTGTGTGATATTATTGAAAAGCAGTAAATAGAATAATACGATTAGAATATCAAAATTGCTAATTAGAAATCACTTAGGAAAACTTCAAGCAGCAAAATGAGAAACGGAACAAATGAAAGGCTTTAACTTACTGRCAGTTGGACTTGATGATCTTATAGGTCTTCACCAACTTTAATTATTCTGGTCTGGTCTAGTTTAGGCTAGTGTAGTATAGCTTCACCTCAATGAAAATTCAGATCCAAATATTCTTGGATACTTAMAGACTGGTACTCTAGTGGGTAAAACTCAAGCTGTTCTAAAGAAGGTGTGTCTAAAGACCATAGCATCCCATTAGGAAAGAGATGTGCTCATTAAATAATCTCAAAGTACAGAAAAAGAGCCATGAGGAACTTCAGTCCRTGGTAAAAGCCTGGGGGTAATGTTTCAAAGCTATTCTTTGCAATTTGTGGATGCTTACATCAAACAANTTGAACATACTGAAAGCACCTCTAGCTAGATATTACTGCATCAATTTCAGCTTTCTGCTGTTTTAAATCTTGGCTTACTTTAGTTTCTACGGTTTTCCTGAATAGGTTTTAAATTTATTCCAACAGAATATTTAATATATCTGCTGCTAAATTCCTAGAAGCTTCCCCAGCATTAGTGGCCCTTTTATAATACATATTTCACAGGCTGTGGAACTTGGTAATAGCTATTGTTTTTGAATAAGATGAGTGCATCACAGATGGCTTATGCACCTGCAGCAAACATTTATCTCAGGCTGCTCATAGTTAGGCTGYTTTGTGCTGAAAAAAGACTTGTATAATGGAGGAAAGCATGCCTGACAATACTAAAGTACCACTTAATAGATTCATTCCTGTTGGGGTTTGGTGCATGCTTCTGGAAACAGGCTTTATGGGATRAGTGATATTTTTACCATGCAATAATCCCTTGCAGAATGTAACTGAAGTTTATAGTATTTTTTATCCAATTTTTATCCACAATTATGTATTAGAAATAAACCTTAAGTTATAAGAGATAGATAGTTTAATAGGGGAAAATGAGGGGGGWTTCCTAAACTTTGTCAGATTTTTTAAATAATTTCTGCAGAATTTTACATTTCAACCTATGAGTAGGTTTATGCTCTTTAACTTATGAGTAAAAATAGAGTATGYGTTTTCCAAAACATGATGGTATRGTTTCTACAGGTAWGGATTTTGACACTGATGGTGAAGARTGGTATGCAGTGTCAATTTAAGATGAGAACYTATAACGTGAAAAGAAATTCTCTGAACATGAATGACATGCCACAATTGATGCACTGACTTTCTGGATTGATAGATGACTTTAAACATGTTATTAATATATTAATGAGTTWAAAAACAAAGAAACAACAAAACTAAACAAACCTGAAAACAACACGAAACAAATCCTAAAGAAAAGCTCCCAAACCACAAAGATTTACAAACTTTGTTTAAAACTCTCTACCAATTGCTAAGCTTAAGTGCTCTTTAGCAAAAATCTTACATAAGGGAATTAGAGGTTTGCCTAAGTAGGACTTGTATAAATTGGATCACAGTTAAATTATCTTCTTAAAAGTAGATAATAAAATGAAAAATGATTTTTTTTTTAATGAGAGTTGGATCATATCCACTGTTAGAACCTACATATGTTGTTCCACAGCGTTTATCATTTTAAATTTTATGTAAGAATGGAACTGTATTATTGYTGCTTTAAAAATCAGAATTTTGAAAGTCA
>NW_026624105.1:148615-166736 GCF_030028575.1 Malurus melanocephalus | reverse complement strand
TACAAGCAGAAAGTTTCCTCCTTAAAGGAAAACATTGAATTCTCTCCTTCTTAAAGGGCTGCCTTGTTTGCAGATCCCAAGTGGATGAATGTGCCCTGAAGTAGATATCCAGAAATATATTAGAAATTGCTTTTAACCTCATTCTTGTGAAATCTGGTATGACAACTTTTAGGCACTGACTCTTCAGAATTCATGTATCTCAAATGAGACTTTGAAGTCCTTATAACTTATGATATTTCTGTAATGTTTTGATTCCAATCAGTGGTCATTGTCTAAATCTTAGGGTCATCTAGTATAACTATTAAATACTTTATTGACCTTTATGAAATCCTCACTTCAAAAGAAGACACACACGCGCACACTTTAAATATGATATTTAGAGACCTTTTCATGGCTGACCTTCTGACATGATCATTTTCACAGAACAGATACCTCAAAAAAAATTTAATTGAGGCCAGAAATTGACACTTTGTATCATCATATTTAAGCAATTGGAAACCTAAAAAAAAATCAAAAAAATCTATTCAAATTAAGAATGGTCTGTTCAAGGTCTTGACATGGAATGATGGTCACACAGCTTCACTGTTATCACACTGCACTACATTAACAATTCTGTTTGTAGCAATAGCACAAGATTTTAGCAGGTTCCTTGTCTGTGACATAGCATTTCAGTTCAGTAGACTTACAGTGCTCTAGCTTAAGTCTTGCAAGAAGAAATTAAATAAAAACTTTCTCTCTGGGTAGGTACCAGTGCTTTTTATCATTTTGGCTGGGGTAGAGTTAATCTTCCTCATAGAAGTTGATATGGGGCTTTGTTGCRGATTTGTGCTGGAAAGAGTRTTGATAAGAGAGATGTTTTYTTTATGCTGAACAGAGCTYACACAGAGTCAAAGCCTTTTCTGCTTCTTATCCCACCCCACCAGTGAGGAGACTGGGGCTGCAGGAGGAGCTGGGAAGGGACACAGCTGGGACAGCTGACTCCAGCTGGCACAAGGGATATTCCAGACTATGTGGACTCACGCTCAGCTTGTAGAGCTGGGAGGAGAAGAAGGAAAGAGCCCATGTTTGACATGGTGGTTTGTCTTCCCAAGGAATAAAATAATATTAAAAAAAGAATTATAAAGAACCCTGCTTTACTGAGAATGGCTGAAGTCCTGCTAGCCACTGAAAAGGGATGAATTAATTCTAGTTTTGCTTTGCTTGCATGCTTTGCAAATCTTTTACTTACTCTCTTTATCTCAACAGGCAAGTTTTTTTCACTTCTACCCTTCTAGTTCTCTCCTCCGTTGCACCAGGTTGAAGGATGTAGTGGCTGTGGGGGGCTTGTTGGCAAGACACACCTCAACTTTTTTTATCAGTCATCATAGGAAGACAGTAGTAGACAGTGCTGCACTGTGGATTGGCACTTTAGATGCACATTGCCAGTAGTGCTCACTGTTTTACTTGTCAGTGAAAAGGCRCTTGTGGAGATAATGAAAATGTGAGCTTAACAGTGCATATGCATGAATATAGCAATAAAGATTATTTAAAAGTTTTGCTTAAAAATATAATCGCAGGTTTATACTGTAGGTTTCTATGACCTAATTGTAGTTATTCAATCTATTACATTTGGAAGATTTAAAGATAAATTTAAACTAGCATTAGATAACTATTCCCATTCCAGAGACATTCTAAATGAAAGAAAGAGTTTATTTCAAAGAAATAATGAGCTCAGACTACCTACCTCCTTTAAATCAATGCATCAGTTAATATTCAATTATTTTGATTAGAATCACAGTMAGCACCATTCAGGAACTCTCAACCTTATGGTAAAAGGTTAAAGTTATTAAAAAGAAAAAGAACTGTATGGTTATGTTAATTTTCTTAGACTTAGGGAACAATGYCTTCCTGTAATAAAGGAATTCTAGTTTCCTTTGACTAACTTTTCTACCCGCTTTGTCAATGGAAAAAAGCTCTCCAAAACATTGTTTTCAGTTCTTACCAACATATCATTTAAGACTGTTCTGTCTAACTGCATTACAAATTGGAGGGGTTTTGTTTGTTGGGAAAGTTTTTAATAGAATTGTGGTAACAGAATGTCATAAGAATTAATACAAACTTGTGAACAATTTAAGGGAGTCAGTTACTCTGTTAATCCAGTAGGAAATTTGCTGTTTCAAATGGTGGGAAAGGATAGCGTTGATTATAATATGGAAAATATTCTCTCCACAGTCTGATTGTTTGCTGTCACATGCAAATAATCATGAATACATCAATCTACTAATTGTTAATCAGCCCCCACGCTGTTTTAATAAATTCATCTACTAAGGTTGTTCTGTCAATATTTAATTAATGAAGCTTAATATAATGACTGTTCCTGTTAACATCTGTTCACAGCAAATATGAGATTCAGACATTTAGCAACACAGCATTGCTTTTCTTCAYAGGCAATTGGTGTTTAAACAGTGTTTTCCTGTACATAGCAAATATTATCTAWGACATCCAACTGCTTATGATACCATCCATTTTTAATGTAGCAGCACTTAGATAGCAGTTTTGAAGCTGCACCATTTTGGGTACTGTAAGGATGCTTTTGAATCAGTGGCATAGAAGTTAAGTTTATCACAAAACTTGTGTTACAAGTTACATAACAAAATTATATAACAAAAAACATGCTATGCAATGGCATAATACAACTGCCTCAGAATGTGTGCCCATTTTTCAAAGTGCTTGTTATGTGATGAGCTCYTAATTTAAATGGCCAAATAATGCCAAACAAAAGTAAAACTTTTGTGGTGTGGAATATACCAACTGACATTGGATTTCCAAGAATTTAAATTTATTTCTTTTTTTTTTTTTTAATTCACTGTGTGTCTCTTACAGTATTATGCAATGTCTCAGACCTTATGTATATTTGTATACTGACCACATTAATTCTCCACTCTATGTAAGGTCTTTGGGATTTTATTCATTATAATGCAAATTGGCTGGCAAACCGTCAGTAAGAAGAATCAGATGTACTTCATTTAAAGCATATAAATGCAATTAATAGTGCTTTATTCACTCAAAAGCTAAGTGACTACATGAAATCTTAAGGAATGATCACAGTTTAGTTTCATTAAAAGTTTAACATTTGGAGAGCTCACAACATCTAGTACATTCAGCAGCTATTTTTACTCTGCTTAATAGGAAGAGCAGGTTTTTTTAAAAGTAAGTTTATATTTATTCATATATTTAAAAGTATAGATGTTGTTTTTATTTCAGTATATCACCAGATTTTAATGAAGTCATAGACTACATTTTTATTATATTCACATTTATAAACTAATGAGACTTTGGCAACCCTATATACATGGTACATGATCTGTCTATTGCCACATTCAGTTTCTATAAAATTGATCTTCTTTTTTGTTCTATAATTTAAAAAAATAATCTTTTTTTTCAATATACTTCATCTTTATAATGTTTTTTTTTTTTTAAATTTTGTTTTTACTACACAGTTGTTTGTTTTTGCAGAACTGGATCACAGTGAACAAATCACAGAAGAAAATCCAACTCCCTTGATCTGGAGAAGGGATTAAAAAAAATAAAGGAAAGAAAAACTTCTTGAAGTTGTGGTTCAGACAATAGTAGACAGCAGTCTGTGGAAAACTTAGGCAGAAAAATATTTTTTTTTTAGAGTTTGATGGGGGGCAGGGTTGGTTGTGTTTTGTTCTGTTTTGGTTTTACCCTAAAGCAAACACAATAYAAAAAGTAATGAACTGACAAGGGTGGTAGCGATGGAAAGGGTAAATGGGAAGATGGTCTTGCTGCCAAAAGTGTCATGTCAAATAACAGCCTGTTARCCTTATCATATGTATGCAGAATAAATAGTTTCTCTATGATATTTTGTATAAAATGCTGTGCCACTCTTGCAAAGGTGAATGACAAGCCCCAGTTAGGCTCYGAGAAATGTACTAAATTAAATACATAAATAAAAGGATAATGTTTCAAAAAAGCCTTCTGGGAGACAAAACACACTATCTTCTACGTTTAACAGAATTAACTGAGTTAAAAATAAAACTAGGTAAGTTAGAAATACTATGAAGTTTTCTGAAACACAGAAGGAGGGATGATTTGTCCTTGGAAATCTGAGCCCCTGGGATTCAAAGAGCAATTCCTTTCAAAGCTAGTTAAGTCATTGGACCAAGTAAAGAAGCACTGTAGGTCTTTATTATTCCTTGTAGTAAGAGTCATTCTAATTTTGTAACAAAAAGTTAATTATATACTGAAATAGACTTCTGTAAATTTATCTGGTGCTACRTGTGATAACAGAGGTTAATTTGCAGAGAATAACACACAGCACCTGTTTAGAACAAAGAACAATGAATTTAAATCAAATGTTGTTGCACTTTAACTTGAGATATTTATAATCAAGCCTTTATTTGGGTGTCTCAGGACTCAGTATTGAGTATGGTGTGAAACAATTTTGCAGTTGGGGATCCAGCTGTATCAACTATTAGGCATAAATATACAGCTCTCCTAATAAACATTATCCAGTGGGCTGGACAGAGGCAATTCCAGTAGGATACCAATGTCCAAAGAGAGAATGCATTTATATATATATATATATATATATATATATATATATATATATATGGGTATAGGAAGCTCATCTAAAATAAACCCTACCCCTACTCACTGCACACCTACATGACGAGATACGTGCAGTACTGCAGCTGTTTGGTTTTCCAGTCTGAGAAGTATTTGTCTTAAAGTTATATAACTTCAAATACTAACCATTCTCTTGTTTTAGTTTTTAATTCATTAGGATTTAGTGATTTAGATGCATTTTTTAAGTKAATTTTCCAATCTACCTYCTTTACCAGGCTCACAGCAAGAAAMAACTTCTAAAKATATAAGTAGGATTTCTTTCAGAGCAAACAGAACTAGAAGATGGGCTATTGGAGTAAAACCAGTGCATGCCAGCTACTATGGACTGGCATATCAGGCTGGCAGGAAGAGTTTGGCTTCTAGGCTATGTTCTGACAGTCTAGGATTGAGGTTTGACAGGTGTGAATGGACAGCATGAATTATAAGAGCCAGGAATACATACTCTTTTGACTTCTGATGTATGGAAATTGTATTTCTATGATTTCTATGATTTCTRCATGGCACTATGTCCAGTTACAATATTCAGTCAGTCCTATARTATCTCAAGAGCCAGGAAATTTTGCAGCAATTCTAAAAGCCTTTTCTTCTTTTATACTCCCATCACTTTTCTCTCTTCTTTCATCCACCATTCATAGCCATGAGAAATATGTGAATCATATTATTTTAAGAGAGACAAAAAAGAGAATATTTTTTCATTAACAGAGGAGAAGCTATTGTATATAGGCCACCAGGGATGAGATCAACATTAAAACAATCACCTTCTGCCAATATAAATGACAGTTTGCTACTCATTCAAACCAGAAAACTAACAGTCCAAACTTCTTTTCCTTCATCCTTAAAAAGATTCTGCTTGTTCTGTTTGTTTCCCTACTACAGCCTCTTTCATCTTGACATCCTTTTTCCTTTTAGAGTAGTCAAGAGTAATGTGGGAAAATAGAAWGGCTTTATTCTATGATTTTTCTATMATTTCTTYCTTGAGTCACCACTGAAGCAAGAAAACCGGTAATTTATCAAAGTACTTTCATTTCCCMTTTTTAATAGAGTTTTGAAGGTCTTTCTTGTTTGGTTTTGTTTATTTCTTAAATCAGAGAAGCTCTAGAAGAAAGTGATAATAAAATCTARCACTTTTCCTCTTGATGAAGCCTTTTACAAGGAAAACCTTGTAGGTACAATAGTAGCCATTGGCAAGCTCTAAAGTCACTTTAATTATTAATCCTCAAGAACTGTATATAGACAAAACGGACAACTTGCCCCTGCCAGCACTTCCTGAGATCCAGTAAAATGACATCTGACTGTGTGAAACCAGTGCATAACCTCAATACTCTGCTCATTTACATACTACTATCAGGAAAAGAACTCTTCATCTCTTTGAAGTGAGTCTTCTGAGATAGTGGGAGTCGATAATGCAAATTGAGGTTTCCACAAGCTTTTCTTCTGTGACCTGTTCATCTTTTTTTATCACATTTTTCAAAATGTGTTTTCCTATGTTTTTTGACAATAATAAAAGCCCATAAGTTAAAGGACAGAGGGTAAAAATGCACAGAGGGCATGATTCTTGGGSAACCTAGTACGCTAGTGATAGATTTAAACAGCCTTTATACCTGGAAATCTCTGAGTTGATATACGATCTTGCAAAAGAGCAATTCATTAGAGTTCTTGCAATGGCAGCTTCAAAAAAGTCATCAATAASTACTTGGCAGTTAACACAAAAGGGTTAGCAGAAAGGGCAGATAGCATGGTCTTACCATCAAGGAAACAATGGAAAATATGCACCTTTAACTCAGGAATGCATATTTAGTTCTGAACAAATTAACCAATAAAAGATAATAGAATAAAACAATAAAGCTTTTGTATTAATGTAAAATACTAAACAGTTACTTTGACATTATTTCTGTATTGCATCTGTTACTCTTATGCTCTATGCAGGATGAAGTACTTCCATCTCCATTGAAATGCTCCAGTTCTTCGGAGTATTTGCTTAATTAGGACATCTCCCAGAGAAACAATTCAGCTGAAAGGTAAAGTGTTYTACTTAATTCTTGGTATGACTGCAACCAAAAACCATCCTTCTCCYATGGAAGTTAAGGAAAAATTCCAGTGATTTCACTTATGGCAAAAATGTTTATAAAGCTGATGGGGAGTGAAACAAGTATGAAGTATCAAAACAAAATGCAGGTTACTATTCAGTTAACATACACTTGTTTCCACTTTTGCCAACTCACTAAATTTGCTGGGTTTTCCCTTCTGGGTAAAATAATTTTGAAAAAAACAGGAAAAGGGGATACCTCTATTCCCGTAAGTGTATAAGGTCATGGTTAATTTTTCAGCATGATTGTGGTGTTATGATAATTCTATGATAAAYATTTATAGAAGCTTATTCTCTAGGTGTCTTTGAGAATATAATGCCCTTTCTCGTRTAATATGTTTTGTTTATCTATGTCTTGTTTCTTAGGGAAGAATAATTCAAATAGACAAGGAATAACTAAAMTAATTCAAAATAATTAATCAGAATACCTGCTGGAGCAATTAAAGAAGAATCTGGCTCTCAGAACAAACATTTATTTAGGAAGATATGTTGTCCAYAAATATGGTTCTGAAATACTCAAATATTACAATGAAGCACCTATACAGAGGCTAAATCCCAGTTTCCAGCAGTCTGTTGTGCAATAATAAAATAATATTAATACTTTTGCCCTCCTTGTCTCAGCTATCATACTTTGTAAGTAGCTGAATATTTATACTTCATGTTTATGTTACTTTCTCATTAGGAGATAAAGTGCTTGACTGAAGACAGGGTATTTTACACTAGCCTAAATTTATTTCAAATATGTAGGTGTCTTTAGTTAGATACAGTTTATTTAGCTATTTAGTTATTTAGTTTTATTTATTATAATATATATAATTTCATATTTATTTATATATTTGATTAGTTAGTTAGTTATTCAGTTAGATACAGTTTATTTAGACACAGCATGGTAGCCTCAGGCACATGGTCTATATGGCAGCATGGCCCAACAGCTCCCTCAGCTGCTCCTCAACAGGACTYGTGTTCAGATTCTTCATCCATTTTGGTGTCTTCTTCGGACATACTCCAGTACCTCCATRTCTTTCTTGTGGTGAAGGGTCCAAAATTGAACACAGCATTGGAGGTGCARCCTCCTCCCTTGAGTGTGGACAGTGCCAGTGAAGGTACCCAGTGGCAGACACAGCACCAGGACGGCCAGGCTGGGACACAGGGTCAGGGATCATGGCAGGGTCAGGACCAGCAGTGCAGAAGTCCAGGCCCAGGCACAGCTGCAAYGCAGATGGAGCTGAAGGCTGGTAAATCCATAGCCAATCTCCTGCATGGACTCTCAGACTGAGATTAAATGGGGCTCGTGGGCCTCTGGGTGTGGGGTTCCCAAGAGAGGCTGCTCTGTATCATTATAGCCCATTAGTGCCCTTGGGACCTAGATATTAAGTTCCCTTTCAAAGGCAAGGAAGGAAAAGAATTCACAGAACTTGCCTTGCTCTGTCCACTGGATTTATCCATTATGTTCAGCTTTTCTTACTGGCCAGATAAAACAGCTCTTCATCCAGCACTTTTGCCTCTGCATTTGGAAGAGGCTTATTCTCCTAGTACTTTCAACAGAAAGGCTTAAGAGCAGGAGAATGACCCCTGAAAGTAAGGTATTCTATTGCTGTGCAGGATTGTAGGCATCCCCATTTCCATTTAGTTCAGAGAATTTTTATCAAGGCATGAAAAAACATGAAATGTTTTTCATGACTTAGTGTTTAGGAGTTATGTTTTCAGATTTTTTTTAATATCAATGTAATTTTTTTTTTTTTTTGCATTTTCTATTTCATAATATTCCTGAGTTTTGCTATATTATTTTCAATGTATTCTTCACAGAAACTACTGCAGACACCCAAACATAGATCAGACATTAGCAAGTGTGGCACCAGATCTGTTGTATCTCCCAGAGCTGCCCTGGAGGTCACCTTACGTTTGAGTTACAAAGTTCTTTCTTCTGTTTCCTTTTGTGCCACTGTGACACTAGCAGGATATGATAACAGGAGTCTCTTCCCTTATTTCAAGAACAAATAAAAAAATTTTGTTACCAAGTAAATAAAATCTATATTCTTCTGATGCATTTCTTTTTTCTAATTGACTCTTCTAAGAAGGTTGTGAAAGATAAAGGATAACTTTTAGGGGTTCTTTCTTCCTCTGATTATCTATCATTCCTTTTTTATGACATACCTTCTGTCGACCTTTTTTCCTAAGCATATTTTATATTTTAATTCTCTCTCTTTTTTAAAAATATCATGATTACTTTTTTTTCCAAAAATACATAACCAATTTTTTAAGGGAACAATTTTGGCCAATATTCAAACATTCTCTGTTTCTTATTAAACTGAATGTGGTCACCTGTATTAACTGCAGATCCTATCTTTCCCTTAGAAAGTTAGATGTACTTAGAAAGTACATATTTTCAAGACAGATTTTTCCGTTTACCTGTGGGTATATACAATTTTTGAAGTTGGTGGAGCCAGGATAATTAATGCCATTAAACCCCATAGCGTATGGTGTGATACCTGGAGTAAGCAAACACTTGCCTTGGGAGTGATGTGTTACATTCCCAGCTATGGCAAGATACCCAGCTGGGTGCATTTCAACTGTGTTGCATTTATGTGATAAGATTTTGGTAGTGGGGAAGCTGCAGGGGTTATTCTGAGTAGGAGCCAGTGGCTGCCCCCATGCCAGACAGCGCCAGTTCCAGCCAGCTACAAAATCAGCCTGTCACTGGCCAAATGCTGCTGGTGTCTCTGTGACAGCATACCTGAGAAAGGGTAGAAAACAAGGTGTAGCAGCTGTGAGAGAGAGAGGAATGAGAAAAATGTGAGAGAAGCAACCCTGCAAAGACCAAGGTCAGTGAAGAAGGAGGAGGAGAAAACGCTCCATGCGCCAGAGCAGAGATGACCTTGCAGCCTTCAGAAAAGACCATGGCGAGACAGATTGGCCACTTGCAGAGGGTCAATTCACACTGTGGTCTGTGGAGAACCCCACGCCACAGCAGGTGGAGATACCCTGAGGGAAGATGCRGCCCATGGAAAGTCCATGAAGGAGCAGAATTTTAGCAGGAGTTGTGACCCTTGCAGAGGAGCCCATGAAGGAGATTTTCTGGCAGGAGCCTGTGGGGGATGTAGGGGATTCATCCCTCAGCAGACTGTTCCTGAAAGACAGTGTAGTACGGAAAGGTCCCATGCTAGAGCAGTTCTTTAAGAACTGGGGAAAGGCCCATTTTRGAGAAGTTTAAGAAGAACAAATAAAAAAGTTTTGTCTTTTAAGTTTCAGAAAGACTGCATCCTGTGGGAAGGAACCCATACTTCAGCAGTAAACAGTGTTATAAGAAAGTAGAAACAGAGAGGAACTCCTAYCACCTGATTTCAACCTTCATTGCCTATCCTCCTTGCACTGCTTAGAGCAGAGGGAGGAGGGTAGAGGAGCCATGAAATAATGAGTGAAACTGAGTCTGAAAAAAGTGTGTGGGATCTGTGTCTGTGTGAGGTGGTTTTAGTTTTGTCATTATTTCTCACCATATTACATTACCCTTTTTTTTTTAACAGATCAGATTCATTTTCTCCCAGTCAAGTAATTTTTTACCAGTAACTGGTAAGCAATCTTCCTGTCCCTATCTCAGTCCATGAGGCTGTTCATCTCATTCTCTCTGTTGAGGAGGAGAGTGAGAGAGTGGTGTGAGAGTGTGGATGGTGTTTGGTCATTAGCCAAGGTCAACCCACCACAAGGGCAAATAATCAACCAACTCAAAACTTGCAAGCTAAAATAGGAGGGCATGTGAATCACATTGTCTCCAAACCCTATACGTGGACTCAGAATGGTGYCCAAGGATGTCCAAAGTGGACCAGCTCCACCTATCAAGCAGTCTTTGACTAAATTCCACTTCATGTAGGAGCTCATGATATCCAGCCTACCATTTAGATATTACATTCCAAAGTGTGGGACACTTATTCATCAAAATGCTATGTGCAGTAAGGATAAATTAGTTTGTAGTTCAAAGATTACCAGTTCTCAGCTAACATTTAATTCTCACACAACTTAATTTTACAATATCTACTCCCATATTCCTAGTCTTACACTTTACTCCTTTCCTCATTCATCATATCTCAGTAAAAAACTACTTCCCAGTGCCTGAAAGAACCTTGAATCAATTTTCCCAGCCTACACTCCCTAAGCTTCTCCTTCTAATACACTCCAAGTATGTCTCCATCTTACCAAGCTGTTTGCCAATTTGTCAGTTTTCCAGTTTGCCAATTGCTTTATTTGTCAGGTTTTGTTTCTCAATTTGTTCATTCATCAATTTGTTAATTGCTTGCCACTTTCACAGTCCTTACCCAGTTGAATTAATGTCTTCATTCTAGTGACTGCAGTGGCAAAATGCAGAGATATTCAGTTCAACCCAATACCTTTGATTTCTGTTTAGAAGGGACATGTAGTTATTGACATGCAGTATTTTTAAAACTTCATGTTGTATGAATTTCTAAATATTTTAAACAATATGTTTATTTTTCATTCTATATGAAGTTACCTAAAGACCCCACACAAGCAATTATTAAATCAATGGCTTTGATGTATTTGCATCACATGATATGCTTTAGCCAGTGCACTCTATGCATCCACAGAAACTGAACTGACAGTGACTGGCATGACTACAGTCATAAGACACAATACCAAGTTGCCAGGCAATTTAAGTTTTCAATGAAAGACCCACTTTGACCTTTAGGAGTAGTACCAAGAACATAAATATTCAAAGCAGAATAATTCTGTTATTTTAAAGTAAAATCATTCCCTGACCATACCTGTCTAGTACAACAGATTCCAAAATACCATTTTCTTCTTTTTAAGGATCAACATTCACATCTCCCAACCCTTAAAAATGTGCTTTTGAGTTKCTCTGTTATTGTAGCATTATCAAGTTAGTCTGCTGAAGGCAGTTTCTTTGCAGAAAACAATTTAAGATTTATTGGACTTGAAAAAGTGAGTTTTACTCTATAGTGCACTAGTTTTAGCCCTTGCTGTGGAAAAAAGAGGCATGGGCTGTGATCTGTGCTCCCAGTCCTTGTTGTTCTTAAAAAAAAAAAAAACAAAATCCAATAATGTTTAAGTACTGTTGTGACACATGCTTTTAGTTTTTCTTGTTAYTACTCTTTCCCTCATGTAGTGTCAATTTATCTGAACACAGCTGTTACTCAAACTGTCTTGGCAGAAAAACATTTTTCATCTTATCTCAACATATTGGTCAATTTGATGATTTAAGTCTTTGAAACTGAAAATCAAGATGTTAACTTTACCATACTTTAATTTACACCTTCTGATGTTGTGGCATGTAACATGGACATGGCTGGGACCATCAGTCTTTGAGGAGACRGACAATCATAGCTTGACATTCCCATAGTTGCCTGTTCATGAGATCAAAACACCACTGAAAAGAGGGAATTAAATAACTGTATGAGGGAGAGCTTGATCTAGTTTACTAATTATTTATGAATGAGTCCAGTTTAATTAATTACATGAAGATTAATCACCAAGCAAAAAATCTGAAAAAATTAATTTTGTACACTGAAAGTAGAATGACTGTGACAATCTTTGAATGCTCGGTCTGAGAAAAATTACAGAACATGGCCAACCACCTTCTATTTTGTCCCTCTGAATATATATTATATATAATTATATACACTATATTGTGTAGGAAGGAGGAATTGATTCTTCATTCTGAATACACCAGGTTATATGATAATTAGGTGGTTTTTGTTTCCTGCCAAACAATACATATCCTTGTACAAAGGAGATTTTCTTAATCCTGGACTAATTTTTCTGGAAAAAAAATTGGTCTAGCACCCTTCTCATAACTGTAGAAATTTTATACAGTATTATGTCTGTAGATGATTGATTTTCCATTCCAGAATATATGTGACATATTCAGAGAAGAGCAGTCACACATATTGAGCCATCAGGTTACTTGTAYCAGCTATTTATATTTAATTTCTTGCCTCTGCTCCCTTCCCTGATGTTTATTGTATGTGCAATTTRCTATTTCCCTTTTTAACCTTATATTTTCAATTTAATTTCCAATAATCACAAGTGAGAAAAACATAGCAATGTTAGCAAGAATGAAATGAAACCTGGTTAAAGGACACAATTCATTCAGACATTTAATTATCATACTTTATGAAGGTGTGGACAAACTTTCCAACCTGTCAATTGGTGGTCAAATAGAAATAACCYAGTTCCTCAGAAAAGACATCACAAAGTGGGCCAGTGAGGTGAGAAAAGCGGTTCTCATGATCTCCTTTAGTTTTAAATTCTCTAGGTGTATTACTCAAAAAGGAACACATTTATATGAGGGTCTGTCACTGGTCACATCTGCCACGGTCTTGGCGGTGGTTGCTGGAGGCTGACTGGTGTGGAATGAACCAGGAATGCTCTGAAATGGACCTAAACCACCCATCATGGTGCCAGCCCAAGGAGAATCCAGTGCTGCTACTCAAACACATTTAAGAGTGCCACCCATCGCCTCCCCAAAGGAGCTGCGTAGGATTGAGTGTAATCTCTGGCAAAAAACAAAGGAAGCTGAGTTTAGGAAATTACCTACTTAATGCCTTTTTTGCATTAGAGTGAAAACAGAACAATAAATGAATGAACATTTAATTTCAGTCTTGCCCCCCTCCACTCATTGTCTTCATGATCATCTGCTCCCTATGGATTATTTTCCATGTTGATCTCAGCCTCTCAAAACTCTGGTTTTAACCATAACTCCTGTCTTCTGCCTTTTTCTTCTCTGCTTCATGTCTTTCCCTCAACAATATTTTAGGAATATTTATAAATATTCTAACTTACTGACCAGTTCTCAGACCAAATTTACTATGGCTTCAGCCAGTAAAATGTACAAAAAGTGGGATTTAGATGGCATTTAAGTGCCTGATTCTGAAAGCTTTAGTCTAAAACCTAGAGAAAGCTAAATTGCAAAGTGACTTTATTATTTACCTTTCCTGTTTTTCTGGGACATATCTTGTGCTATAGGTGATCATAAAGATGTTGCATGGCAACAAGGAGGGAAGTTGCTGGGACCTTTTTTGTACTGAGGAGTGCTAAATATTATTTTAGCTGGCACTAAAACATTCATGAAAATAGCATTTCAAAGGAATTATCTGTACTTGATGAAAGCCATATGTACAAACATACGTACACAAGTGTATACACACAATTGCAGTTCAAAATATTCTTTCCAGTAAGGAAGTTACCAAACATTGCAGGTATGCCTATGACAAAAGCATAGCAAGACACTACTGATTAATGTATATATGCATGTCAGAAAAATTATGTAGTCAATTAGCAAATTGAGCAATGTGTAACAATGTAATTATATAAGAAGGAAATTAGTCAAATTCAGATTTTGGAACTTGGACAGTTATTACATCTCTTGGCTGAAGTTTGACTAGTAATATGAAATTCTACTCCATTCTGTTAATTGCCATACTGTTTGAAGTTAGGAAAACAGAGTGACAATTCTTGCAAAATATCAGGTTGTAGCTGAAATGAAGGATTTATATTGATGGGAGGGGTAGACCTTGGTAGAAAAATAACCTAAAAACCATTCACTCTAAAATCAATAAAAATATAACTGTCAATGACTTGACAGTATAGTGGAGCTTGAACTTAGGACTAATTGGAAGCCAGAAGACAAACTGTCCTCTACCAATACCCCCAAGGACTTCATGCAACATCTATTAGCACAGTGTGGGCTCCATTTCATGATATTCTGTGAGAATGGGCTTCAGGTTGTTTCAGAGATGTGTTTTCTTTACTGTCCTCCACCTATTAGGTCACATTTTCAGGATATTAAGTAAATTAAAATCAATGTACAGGTAACTCATTACCTATAGTCTCCATCAGTGATGAAAAACACTTCTTCACTCCATTCTGATCTCTTCTTCCATGATCAGTTAGGAAATTAATTGAAGAGGGTGTTTTAATCTACTCCACTCGAATCTGTCTGACCATCCTTCAAGGTTTTAAGTTCATGATTACTTTAGGATTAGTATTGAAATATACTTTATGATCTGTTTGTTTATCATTTAGAAAATGCATCTGGTTTCAAAGTGAGAATTGGCAACATATGAATCTTCCCTTAGCATCTGCCCTAGCTAAGTACTGTGTAAGTACCATGCAGCTGCTCATCACTCACCCCTCCAACCACACCAGTGCTGGGAAGAATCAGAAAGAAAATGAAAACATCATGGGTTGAGATAAGAACAATTTAATAACCAAAATAAGAAATGTTCATAATAACAATAGCAATAATAATAGTAATAAATATGCTGATAATATTATTAATTTATCAATATTATCAATAATATTATAAATTTATCAATAATAGTGGTTATAAAAAGAGAGAGACAGTAACAGAACCCAAGAGAAACGTGATGCACAATAAAATTGTTCACCACATCCTGATGGATAACCATCCTATTCCCGAATACCACTGGTCCCTTCTGTTCAGCTCCCCCAGTTTATATACTGGACATTCTATGGTATGGAATGAGACAGATCTACTGGCCATGCTGCCTCTCAGTTTTTTATGTACCTGTTCATTGGCAGAGCATGTGAGCTCAGAGACCCTGAAAAATGCTTGACTTAGGGGCAGCACTACTTAGCAAATCCAAAACATTGGTGCATTATCAACATTATTTTCATGCTAAATCCAAACTACAGCACTATACCAAATATTAAGAAGAAAATGAAGTCTGTCACAGTCCAAGCAGGACAAGAATGATAGTACTCACTGAGATGGAAAAAAACTCTGCATCTCATCCTTCTTTTTTTTGTCTGTTTTCATGGAATGTTTTCCTTGAAATATGGAGTTAACAATGCAGTCACAACCAGCTAAACCTATAACAGAAAAAATGTATAATTACAAATGCAGTGGCAGGACACCCCTGTTGATAATGCTATGTGYAAACTCATTTTGGCAAGCATTGTCAAACAGTCAGCTGAAATTGGGCCCATAACATGCATTTAAAGAAAAAGTGAGAGGGGGAAAAGAACCTAGCCCTGAAATACTATAGTTATTTTCCATTTAGAAATCACAGTGCTATAGGGAAARTAAAGTAAGAAAGCAAACACTTCTTGATTACAAATAAAATGGATAGGGTCATGTAATGAAAGCTAAGACTTATTTAGGCTAGTGCCAGTTGGTTAAATGCAGGGTGTCTTTTTAATAGATTACACACTGCCTTTAGCTAATTTAAATTATATTAAGGCAAACAGCTCTTTACTGGGACATATAAGCAATAAAGTCAACAAGAATTCCACAGTGGCAGCTATTTCCACTGACTTGAGAAGCTTGCTCTAGAAATATGCAGTTCTTTGAAAGCTTTGCTGTTTTTCTATATCCACAATCTGGTTTCTATAAAAAATACTGTTTTTCTTATATACTTCATCTGAAATATAGTTTATATCAACTCCAAATTTACATATTAAAATGAATATTGTCACTGTAAACTCAAGCATTGTGTACAATTTTTTACACAAAATTAAAAAAAGAAATCCTTTCAGATGAAACATTTGGTTCAAGGAAGCTGCATTTTATTAAGTATCTCTCAGTGCTCTTGGGTAAACAGGAGCCTGGCTTTACCTTTTTTTTTTCCCTTATAAAAAGCAGTTTATCACCAGATTACTGGATGGTTTTAATGATGAGTTAAAACCAGAAGTGGCATTCCCCTCTCTGCACTCATGAGACCACATCTGCAGCATCCAGGTCTGCAGTTCTTTGCACAAGAAAGGCATTGACCTGTTAGATTGAGTCCAGAGGAGGCCACAAAGGTGATCAGAGGATTGGAGGAAATCTCTCTATGAAGATAAACTTGAGAGAGTTGATGTAATAGCAGATTTTTCTCGACTTGCTTTAGTCCCTGAAACCTTTGTGAATACTGTTTGGTAGTTCAGAAGATAATTTTGTCAATGATTGTAAAGTCAACAACAAAATTTGGTTACTTAAGGTCTTTTCACCGCTGTTGAATTRCATCTGTAACTCAAAATAAGTACTGATTCTGTTTTGAATTGGAAGGCAGAGAGATTCATTTTAATTCTTTTAAGAATGTAGTAAGAAGCTAAATGAAAACAATTGAACAAAAGAAATGATCCATAGCAGTAGGAAAAAAAAAAGTTTGTTTAGTTATATGTGAAGAATGGATATGGATTGTGGCCAAAAGCACTGCTTCAGTGAACTTGAAAGTAAGAAGATAAGAAGTTTTGGAAAATGGTAGACTAGGCAGATGTCATTAACAGGTGCAGGAGCTTGTAATCCATAGATGTCAAAGCAGGAGTTAGCACAAATGGTTATTTATTTAATGAAGACTTCTGTGAAATGTGTAACTACTTGCATTGCAATGAAAATAAAATTTAAATTTAAACCAAAGCTGCAAGTAAAATATCAAACACTAGAATCTTTAAACAAAGTTTGATTTCACCTCAGGAGTTGAGAGCAACCCCTTCATCCTCAGCAGCAGTTGCTGCTACTGTATTGCTTCCATTAATATTAGAAAAGCTGGTTTTTTTCATGAGCAGTGTAAGGTTTTGAGTGTCCCATTTCCTTGAGAAAAGCAATTAAAATCATAAACCTCATTCAGAAATTATGAAGGCATTTCTCATTGGATTAAAATATTACAATYCTAATATCCTCAAAAGTGTCATGTTATGGCACACATACATGGCACAGTGCAGTTCTCTGAAGAAATGCCTCTCTAGATTTCTCTGCATGACACTGCTGTGCACTATATGTGCATGTGAATTTTTCCAAGAAATTCTGCATATCACTCAAAATCACAGTATTTTATCCCAGTGAGATACCTAAGGCTAGGAGGGACTTAGGAAGTCTTTAATTCAGTGTTCTGCTCAAAGCAGGGTCAGCCGTGGGATCAGACCAGGTTGCTCAGGGCTTTCTGGAGCTATGGAGACTGACAACACAATCCCTCTGGGCAACCTGTTCTGCTGCTTGGAGTCACAAAAGCATGGCAGATGTGAAAGCCAGCCCACAGGCTGACCTCCAATATTAGTTATAATGAACCACTCTACATACACAACTGTGAAAATCTGTTTGGTACATTATTGACCTACTTCTCAGTGTATTTCCATGCAAGAAAAAGGGAAAAGGAGGAGCTGAGTGGAGAAAAAAAATGCTGAAGGTAGTCTGTCTAACATAGATCTTATTTTGCAGAGCAGAAAAGCATWATTCATAAAAATTCTACTCCATGTTTTGTGTTTGGATGTTTTTAATGAGCTTGACTTGGAGCAAGGCAGGGAAAAGAATGGTAATTGTACAGCATGAATTCAGAGGACATTTTACATCAATTATATCATATGGAAAGCAGGAAAAACATATTGAAAATTTGCTATGTAAGTGGTAGATTCTCCTTGCAGGGTATTTTAAAA
>NW_026624105.1:53615-143615 GCF_030028575.1 Malurus melanocephalus | reverse complement strand
GCACTTCAGTCAACACTGACTTTGTAGGGAAACAGGATAAACAGCTCTGCAAAACTCAAAACACTAGAACAGGAAAATGTCTGTAATGACTTGATTGGATTCACAGCAAGTCAGTAATTCTCTTTCCAGATATACTSTAGTTCATAGATGCCTTTCTCAATTAGATAATTTATTTCTTATTCCAAACTAGAATACCTCAGTTCTGAGCTTCCCTTCCAATGTTTTTACTTCCTGTTAATAACAACATTCAGAATTTAAGGTATCACTACGGTTGATAGCGGCTTTTTCATCAGCAAATGATTCTTTGCCCCGTAATTTTGCTCTGATCTATTTATAGGCCTTATACCACAGGCCTATAAATAGATCAATATTAATGGAAGTAAAAAATTTAAAAATATTTTACACCATTTTGATCTCAATGGGTGAAACATCCTAGCTGGAGAGAATTAAAATGGCATTGCTAGAAACATGGCTCATTTAAGGATGAGAAGAGATGAAATAATCCTACCCTTTGTAAATATGAAATGGGGTAAACAATGAGGAAAACCAATTTCTTTARAACTGCTTAGGTATAAACAGTTTAATATATACATATACACCTAGATATACCCATATGTATACTGGCTATTAATATAACCAGTGTGCAATTCAATTCACATGAGGTTCTGAAACAATTTTCCAGTGAAAAAAATATGGTAATGGAATTATTATCATGGAATTATTTTTTAAATCAACTCAGGAAAACRGCACAACATGTTTGAAGCTTTTTCAATTTCTTTTCATGGTTAGTAATTCCAAGTGGGACTAATTCTGGTACTTCTCTAGGAACTTCATACATAGGTTTTGGATGGTCCCCAGAAGATACAAGAAATGAATAAAGATTTTGAGGACAATAATTTCTTATAGATTCTGCTGATGATGAATAATAACTCTATTTTTTCTACTTTATATAAATTTAAACTAATTAAAATGCTTGCATTACATAAAAAATCCAAGTGATTGCTTAACTGTTGGTATAAACCAAGGCTGAATACTTTAAACTGAGTCAGAAAAAGAGYGTCTGAGAATTTAGAGAAAAGACACGCAGAAATTCTCAAACAGACCTTCAGAACACGGTCATCGTGTCCTCACAAATACCACTTCCCCAGTGCCATTTGGGGAATTAATGGAGCCRTTATTTTGGCTCCTCTTCGACCTGGATTTCCTTACTCTCTCTGTGCTTATGTGCTAAATGATGACCAGAATGGATGTGTGTTGTGGGATTACATAGCAGTCAAAGCATTTGCAAAAGGAGAAATTAAAACTCCTCAGAGGGGAATAGCTGCAGACAGATCAAAGCTGTCACCTCATGTAGTCTGGCCTGGGTATATTAATGTGGGATCCCCAGCTGCAAAGTCCAGTGCTAATGTATTGACTATAAATTGTCTGAGGTGAGGAAAGAGATAGGCTTAGAAGTCCACCTCATCTAAGTTTAAAAGTCTATAATGTCTGTCTAGTCACAGGCTGGCTAGCTTTGCAATCAATAGACAGAATATTTAGTTCCCAGATGAACTCACCATTGTTATAAGCATGATAAAACTTGTGTGCTAATCTCCATTGATTACAGTGACTAGTTGAATACCAATCTAATTAATTTTAAGCATTCTGAACTGGCCCCAAGCAGTGTCTACTGCTCTCTGTTGACTACATAACAAACTCCTGCTCCTAATGTGGCTTCTCTGATTTCAGCCAAAGTAGCTGAAGCAGCCACACAGTGACCAGAAAATAGGTACATGTAAACAAGTGAGTAAATTACAGTTTCTTGGGCTTGAATCTCAATGGAATAGCCAACTATGAAGTGCCAAGAAAGGAAATTGTCTTCTTTCAGAGGGACTCCTACAAAACTAACTTTAACTTCGTTAGTCTTCAGAATCAATAGAGTTCATCACATTGCTCTGAAGAAGACTTGAGAGAAGGATGCAAAAGAACTTGCTCTCAGTCATTCTCATGGTTATCGAGTTCCATTCTAACAAAGTTATTTGTACTTAGGTCTGAGACTTTAAATCCGTATTAAGTAAATAAAAACTAAGAAAAATACTGCCTACCACTGAACTGTTCAGTCTACATGCTCTGAGAATATGTGTGCATCCTGGTGATTTCCTTTGCTATGGGACTACAACTACTCATTTATTGTAGGTGATAATATATATATATATATATATATATATATATATATATATGTAAAATATACCCATAGGTTTTAAATTGTAATCTGATTTTTTTTTTTATCAGAGCTCTTGCTGTTGATGGAAGCAACATTTTACCCAGGACAGTTTCCCTTTCAGGGAAACAAAACTTAATGGAGTTTAAACAAATTTATTCATTATGTGAAGAGCTATGCTCCTGCTTTCCATTTCTTTCATTCTATTTATCATATACTTGACCTTCCCAGGTTAATCCATTTTATTGGCTTGGGCTGGAACAGGTATTGAGCTGGAATAGTTGTTTATGAACATTTTTTCATAGTAGGTAATATGGTGCTATGTTTGGGTTTGTTCTGAAAACAGTATTGCTAACACARGGATATTTTTATTATTGTTGAGCAGTGCTTGCACAGAGTCAAGGCCTTCTCTGCTCRTCTCACCATTCCACAGGTGAGGAGTCTGGGGGTGCACAAGGAGTTGGGTGGGACAGTTGGCCCCAGCCGACCCAAGGAATGTTCTAGACCATGAGGYGTCATGCTCAGCATGTAGAGCTGGGGAAAGAATAAAGAGGAAGAGGTTCAGAGTGGTGGTATTTGTCTTCTCCAGTGACCATTTGGTGTGATGAAGCCCTGCTTTCCTGCGGATGGCTGAATATCTGCCTACCCCTGGGGAGAGGTGAATGAATTCCTTATTTTTTCTTTGCTTGTGCATAGATTTTTCTTTCCCCATTAGACCCATAAGTTATTTTTCCAGTTCTCTCCCTCATCCCACTATGAGTGAGTGGATGCATTAGCTTAGCTCCCAGATGGAATTTACCCCATAAACCACAACATGAAGCCTATTAAATTRTGTGATAATTTTATTTCCATTTTCTTTCTTTCTTGCCTATTATCTTGTGATCTGATTATTAATGAGAAAATTAAGATTCTTGAGCCTTGTCATAGCAACTTCAGTGCTGGATTTAAGCAAACAAAACACAATCAAAAAGTTATATGCAAAACTATGCCATAGAACATAATAGTCATCCAGGCTCCCTTTCTGCAAGGAAGAGTCACCTGTTGAAGGTGATTGGCATGACAAAGGAGGAGCCAGAATCCAATGACATATCATCACTTTGCATATCCCTAAGCTGCACCATTTGASAGCTAGTGCACTAACTACTTTTTTACTTGGGCTCTGGCAGAAAGCCAGACAATTTTCATGCCTACATTAAAAAGTGCATAGCCACATGAGCAACATGAGAAAACACTTTTTTTGGACCTTCATACTGAAAAAATGACATCCAGAATGGAACACYTCAGAACAAGAATATCGGGGGAGGTTTTCACAGTGCTTCAAATTATGTTGTACAAGAGAATAGATGTCGCTCAATACAACCCGTACTGTAAGATCCTATTTACAAAGTAAACATTATTCCAAAAGTCCTCTGGACCATTTCTTTCTCAGTTGTACATTTTCTAAGACAGTCACTGTGTGTATTGTTTCTATGTCAGCAGTGCCACAAGCTGTGGTGTGCCGACACCCTGCAGCTACCCATTCAACTGATTGTATAATAGCAGAGGGCCATTTCCTGCCACCCTTGGTATCACAGAAAAAGACAGAGGCAAACATTCAGTTTCTAATATTTGAGTCAGAGGCATGAAGTGAGCATCATATTAAAAGAGCAAAAACTACTGAAAAGTTAAATCCCTACAGAGATGGATTTATGTGGTTCCACAAAAAGTCAAAGCAAGATTTTTAAAAGGCAACATAATTTTCTTTCAGGAARCTTTACCACTTACTGAATAAACATGTGTTTTGACTGGAGCCAGCAATGTAATTCCACTTTCATTAATGTCTCTTGATCTGAAAATTGAATTCCTAATGTTCTGAGTTCTGAACTCTGAAGGTGTGTGAACCTTGTTTCTGACCTAGTGAGTTGTCCATTTATACCARTTCTGAGTTCCTCAGAGATGTTCCTGGTTTGTCTACCATGAGAGCAAGCTTTAGCACTTTGGTTAGGTTTTTCAACACAACAGTTCTTCTTATCAACAAACTCTTTACACTTATTCATTGCAAACAAACTACAAAATAAATTCATGGGATCCTAAAAACAAAAATGTTGTTCTGCTCTTCATGCTGTGAAWCTTGAACTGGGTCTCAGCCAAGCCCTTTGAATTTGGTTTGAGTTGCATGTTTTTAGGACATCCTCCTTTCCTTAAGGAAACAACCTCTTTMAATTTTTTGTTGTCACATACTACTCTGCATCTGGACCTAAGAGTTCAAAAAACTACAGTTGAATTCATAACTTAATATAAATTCACCTTAGAGTCTCAGCAGAACCTAACACACTGTTGCCAAACTGTTCAAAGAAAATATTTTTTACTTTGTTCATTCTTTCCTCGTTTTTCTCCTTCCTTCTTGCCTCCCTCCCTTCCCATGCAGTCATGAATGAAGTGAGCAGACTGAGAGGCAGTGTCTAGTTCACTGTCATAATTCAAGTACGGTTGACAACTAAACCTCTCACAGGCACTCATTCACCCCGCTGCAGTGGAATGGGGGAGAAATTGAAGAGTAAAGTGAGGAAATTCATGGGTTGAGAGACAGAGAGTTTAATAACATTAAGGAAAAAAAAAAAAAAAAAAAAAAAAAAAAAAAAAAAAAAAAAAAAAAAAAAAAAAAAAAAGGTAAGGAAAAAAAACACAAAAGAGAAGGAAGAAAATAAAAATAAGGAAAACAAGTGATGCAAAAGAAAACAATTATTCCCCACTAACTGATTGATGTTCAGTCAGTCCCAGAAAAACAGCAGCCCTGGCCCACATCCAGACATCCCAGCTTTATTGCAGAGGAGAATGTCATATGGTATGGAATATCCCCTGGGCCAGTTGGGTCAGTTGTCCCTGCTGTGTCCCCCCCCAGCCTCTTGTGCACCCCCAGCCTCCTTGCTGGTGGGATCGAGTGARAAGCAGAACATTTCCTGGCACTGTGTGAGGACTGCTCAGCAAAACGGAAAACAAGAATGGGTTATCCACACTATCATCACTGCATTTTCACCACAAATCCAAAACATGGCCCCAMATAAGTTAGTATGAAAAAATTCAACTATCCCAGCCAAAATCAGTATATCTAGCAAGAATCAAGCAGTGTGTCACCTTCTGCCTGCCTATTGGAGAAAAATGAAAAAATGAATCTTTATACGGCAATATGGTCAACAATTTTAAAAAAAAATTATTATAATCAAGTAATTTTGGAATGAAATGCCATCAAGTACTGTGATACTTGGACATGTTTGATGTATGCATTTTTAAATTGTGTCCTTCATGAACAATAATCAAAATGTTTCGGTAGAAGTGTRATTATTTTAGCTATTTTATAATAGACAAATTAAAAGATGGAGTCACAGAACGAATTAAGTGAAGCAGTACTTGCATCTTGGGCTGCATATAAATTTTCTCTTAAGTAACCATTAATGAAAAGGAAGGCAGGCAGGTAGGCAGGCAGGAAGGAAGGAAGGAAAGGAAAATAAGAGAGAGAAAGTAAGTGAAATGGTGTTTGATCACAGAGACAGTTACGCTGTTTAGTGTGCAGTAAAACTTGCTTATTTTCTATGGAAGCAAGAAAGGTGTATTTGAAGATGCYCTTGTGGAGAAAGGTTTAGGATATAAGTTATTTCAAGTTTCATGAGTGAATGGTCATAATTCTTTGTTTAATATTCAAAGATGAGAGCTAACAGCTTATCCTTCTATATCTTGATAACAGGTTTTAGAAAGAATACAGATGTGATTACACTTTATCATAGCTCTTTTGATAAAGTGCATTTGATATATCATGAGAGTACTTACTTAACTGAACTCTGCCATGGCTGTGTTAGAGATTAAGCAGGTTACAGACAGAAGACAGGTACTTGACCAAAGTAAGGCAATTCAGGTCAGATGCAAAAGTCTAAAGCCTCAGTGAAAAATTGGGGTAGGTTAAACAAGGATTTGCTTACTGTAATTAAGTGATCCTGGGATAGATGGCTGCTAAGCAGTAATTAACAAGGCTGCAGTTTTACAGTAAATAAMTCTTTTCCTTATTTCAGTAACCCAGGTTTCAGAATGTACAGACTTCAATTACTACTAGATGATTCCCATTCAATCAAAATGCATTAAAAAGCTGATGGTCAAGAAGCTCGACTTGTTTTGGTACATGAAAAATAGCATTTTGCTCATCGTCTACTTAATGTCTAGTCCAGTTTAAAAGACAAGTCATACTTTMAAAAATCATATAAATATATACTCCCTTTATTTAAATAAGCCAATATGTGTGTTCATTARCACTATATGCTATTATCATTAACATATAGCTTATTTTCATTGTAAAACTGAATAATTTGGCTTTCACACGGTTCTTAAAGTTATTTTCATTCTAAACAGATAAATTTTAGTAATTCATTCCCAACAGCTAAGGTGTTTCACAAATCTTAAGTTCAAATTTAAAAAGTACCTTCTTATCTTTTGCATGTACATTTGCCTGCTTGAYAGTTCTAATAATCTCCCACAATTTTGAGTACCTCAGATTAATACAGAAGATATTATATTATGTAGCTTGCATTCTTAGTCCTGATTATTCTAACATTRGCTATCAGCAATGCTCAAATTTTGGATTATTTAGAACCTAAGTTCTCAACTATTTGGTTAATTCCTTGATTGATCAAAATTCTTTTATATTATTGTGAAATGGAATATTAGAAACTAGACCTCATAAAGGACTAGCATGGAATTGTAAGCAGAGAATTTTACTGCTATATGTGCATAAAACTGTTTGCTCAAATGACACGCACCAGTATTTTTTTTTTTTTTTAGTATTAAAATTACAGGGTTTATTTCCTGTGAAAGTTTATAAACAGAAATGCTCAAGCTGTCTACCTGCACCTATAGAGATAATTTCACCTAAATCAAGGAGAATTATGTGTTATGAATCAACACAGAGCTGTGACCTGAAACTCTAACTGGAACTTAAATTATACCATATGAGTCTTCCTAACTAACAGCATTTTCTTTTGCACTCTGACAAACAGACTGACCTGAAAACAAAAGAATTTTATTTTAATCACCATACTTGTCATTTTGTCTTCAGTTTTACCTCCATGTAGGGGAAAAACTAAGATATATAAAAACTTCTAAAGAGATCTTAAGGGGGACTGAGATAGATTTACCTCAAAGAATAGCATTCAGACACTGAGTGAACTTTAGGTCAGTTTTAGAGTGCTAGGCATAGGCTCAATTATCTTCTGCAGCTCAAAGTAAGCAGTTTAAACCCAGAGCTCYGAATTTGGCCTGACCACAGGTGTATCTCAAGTTGCCAGAATTTGTTCAGAAATTCTGTTCTGAACTGAAAAAGAATTATTCATTATGAAACTTTTATCAAAAAGATATAGTTTTTTTGTGAAAAGCTTTGATTTCATCAAGACAACAATTTCTTATTAAAAATGTTTTGTCAAAATTACTTTTACCAGATCTCCCTGAAAGAGACAAGATGACAACTTTCCAATATTATTTAAAAGATATCTACTATTTGCGTGTCTTTTGGCATCAGAATCACATTAGAAAAATGTGCATAATTCTGCAGCATTTGGAAAATATCACAGTTTCCGAGAATGACATATTAGTTTATGGGAAATATCATAAAGAATGTTACCTAAGTTTGAAGTAGCTCAGAGAGAAGCTGAGGTGGATGGACTACAATTAAASTAAAAGAAATGGGCATATTGGCAGGCTCAGCTCTTGCCATATTTTGCCCGTGGCACCTAATGGCTCTGCAATTAGGTGAAAACTCTAATGATTCAAAAGCTATCTCTTAAAATTATATTTGAACTAAAAGTGATGAGACAAAAAGAAAAGAATACTGTATAGAAAAGCTTCCTCCAGCACCATGGTATATCATAAGGCAGGAGAAATTACCTATGGGGATATAATTGATATATTCTATGCAAAAAAAATCCTTTATCCTCAATTTTTATCACTTCTGAATTCTGAAGAACAAGGTAGATCAGCCAAAATCTGCAGTTTTCATCCTCAAAATTTCTTAGAATAGTATTTTAAAATATGTAAGATTTTTACTCAATCTTTTCTTGAAGCCAATTCTTCTTATGACTTAAATGCTTAAAATATCTAGATCTGACATAAAGTGATCTCTGTGTGAGAGAGGGCATTTTGCTTAAAGTGATTTTGGGGGTGGACAGGAGAGCAGTATGGTACAATTTTAAGCAACACTGATAACTGAAATTTCGTGTCCTACTCGATATCAACATTTAACATGTTTGAAAGAGAGCCTATGGACATAGAGACTCTCACATCAGACTTGAAGTGTCATGTTGGTTTCATGTGATGCCCAGATAATAAACAAAGACACTGTTAAGGTCCTTACTGCCTGACAAAGATAGTTGACACAGCTGATGAGATTTAAAAATTCATTGTGGAATGAGCATCAGAGAAGTCCCTAATGATGAAGGCTGGCAACTTGTCAAAAAATTTTTCTGATTGCCTTAATTCATGATGACACAGAAATGTGCTTGGGTTCCGTTTTTATTGTCCTTCTAGCCACAGCACAAGAATGGAATTGGATTAAAATATTCATTAGTGGTCTTGTAAATAAGTATGTTGTTTCATCATTCTAAGCTAAATTATTTTTAAAAATTTATTTACTTTCTTTTCAGTTGAGTAGCCAAAATTGTATTAACAGATTCTGTRGCCCAATCTATTCCAAACACAAAGCAGTTATATTAAATTGGAGATCATACTGCAGGATACTGTCATGATGAAGTAAATGAAGCTCCATAGGAGAGCAGTAAAGCAATGTCTTAAAGAGACAAAAAAAAAAAAAAAATCCATATTCCCATTCCCATTAGCATGCCTTACAGGAAAAAGAGCCAAGATGCCTTTCTAGGGTGCCAATGAAGCAGTTCTAACAAGCTGAACATGTGGCAAATTACCATTTATCACAGTGTTGTGAAACAAAATGAGTGCAGCATCCAGCTCTGGGGTCTTCAGCACAGGAAAGACATGAACCAAATGGAGAGGGTCCTGAGGAGGGCCCCAAAAATGASCAGAGGGCTGGAGCATCTCTCCCAAGCCTAMGGGATCTGGGTTGTTCAGCTTGGAGAAGAGAAAGCTCTGGGGGTAATTTAATGTGGCCTTTCAGTATCGAAAGGGGGCTTATAAGAAATATGGGGTCAAACTTTTTAGAAGGACCTGCTGTAATAGGGCAAGACCTAATGGTTTTAAATTCAAGAAGAGCAGATTTAGACTAGATTTAAGGAAGAAAGTTTTTTACAATGAGGGTGGTGAAACGCTAAAACAGATTTCCCAGAGAGGCAGATGACCCAGCCTTGAAAGTATTCAAGGTCAGGTAAGACGGGACTTTGAGCAACCTGATCTAGTTGAAGATCCCTGCTTGTTGTAGGAAGGTTGGACTAGATCATCTTTAAATGTCCCTTGCAGACCAAACCATTGCATGATTCTATGAAATGTGCTTATGCCAARTTTCCATGCACAGCTAAGCCATTCTGTCTTCCTACTTATAATATTGTTTATCCACAGGCTTCAAAATAAGATACTTTTCTATAATGAAGAAAAATAAATTATGTTATCTTGCTTTCTGGGCAAGATTCACAAAGGGTAGTCTTCCACAGCTTCCTGCATCCAGCCAGGCAGCTGCAACCAGAACTTGCACAGGATCCACAGGCAGTTGTCTCTGACACTCCTTTTTGCTGCCGTACCAGGTCTAGACACCTCAGCTGCATCAAATCTTGTTGTGAAAAGCCAGGACCCCACAAAGGTGAGGCAAAGGTGGGGCAGTCCCCATCAGAGCTGGCACCAGTGATKCAGTGCCACCAGAGGCAGAGAAAAGCAAGTCCAGGTCCCTGCTCACCACAGAGGCTCTGGTGTTAGGTATGGGTTCTGGGCAAACAGCAAGTGTAGTTTATTTGCAGAGGTACGTAATTCTGCTTAAATTGGATTGCAATAATCCCAAATGCAATGAAGAAGCATATGACTTCTCACTTTGCAACTTGTAGATTTTAAAGGTAAAAAATGAAGCTGCAGAGGAGAAGGCAAACAAGTTTTGGACAACTTAATTTTTTTTTTTTTTTTTTGGACAGCATTATTTCCAGTAATCTAATGTTGTGTTTGCATTAATAAAAGAGGGAAATAAAATATTCAGGGTAAGGTGAAAAAGAATGTGAGTCTAAAGAAAGGAAGTGTTCAGTGGAGTGAATAGCGGTGTATTAATTATAACATTTGTTTGATCTTGCCAGAAAACATTGTTATTAGAACACTAATGTAAAAATTCTGTTTGTTGCTTGTTTAATGAAACTTGTCCTAGATGTAACTGTTCAGCAATTTGCCATGAAACTTACATACTTACATTAGGCATTATTCAATTGCAGACAAAGCATGGAAGCTAAGATCTAGTAAATAAAGTTTTCAAATATCAATCTTTTTCAATGGCCTGCCTTTTCCATAATCAAGCACATTATACAGTCATYGTTAAAAATATATGAACTGTCCTGGGATCTAGCAAGAAAAGATTGGTCTCCTCTCAAGGTCAGTACCTACATAAATAGTTAGCTACAGAATCCGTTTCACTTTTATACTTTCTCCTTCTGCCCGGTAAATCTTGATTTATTACATGTACAATGACATTGTTTCAACAAGGGGATTGTAAGTGCCCCATTATAGAACCATTGATTGATGCAGATTTGCCCACGGCAGAGATGAAAACTGAACTGAGCTCCCATAGATCCTGAACAAATGTTGTAATGACTAGAAGGCCTTGAGGACCTGATGTGACACCTGTCCTATTGCCACCACTTCATTCTCCTCTAAACACAATACTTGGTTAGAAGGAATGATTTTAGGTAATAGCGTTCAGAAGTAGGTTACCCAGGTGGATAGAAAAGCACTTAGAGTCGAAGTAAGAGGACAGGAGTTACCCTTGTCCTCTACTTTTTAAAGTGGATATCTTGAAGTTATTTTTTAAGCTCCACYGTTTGCTGACTTTATGATCAGATTCTGTGCTGACCAGCCCTCATCATGCTGTCTGAAAGTACAAATATTACTCTGTGTCTTAGATACGAGTCAAATACTTTGAAAAGAGGCAAGAACAAGTAACTCATTACTATAATTTATTTTTTTTTTTAGCATTATTCAGTTATTTTTTAAAGAGCAGTTGAAGGCAGTAAAGACCTTTGGAATTCGTCCAGTATTAACTCCTTGCTCAAAGGAGGCTCAGTTATACCAGACTGTTCAGGACATTGTCCAGACAGGTTATGTATCTTCCCGAGGATGGAGACTGCACAATGTCACAGCACAAACTGGTTCCAGTGTATGATGACCCTCAAAGTAAAATATTTATCTTATACTGAAGTGGAATTTCCTCTGTTTCAATTTGCATCTATTGTGTCTTTTCCCTTTGTTGGTTAAGAAGGGTCTGTCTTGCCCCATCAGGACCCATTAGTAAGACTTGCGCATACACACACATAAACTCACACACACCCCTTTCTCTTTTTGATAATAAACAATCTCAGGTCTCAGACTGCTCTTGTACAATGGAGGCTCTGATTCCTTAACCACTCTCTCAGCTCTTTGCTGCACTAGAGAGTGAGATGGACATACCCCTCCTGTGCTCTCCTGTATCGCCTCTTGTGACAGTTCAGAACTGGACAAAGCACTCCAGATGTGTCTCACCAGTGCTAACTGAGGAGATGGATCACCATCCTTCATCTGCTGGCAAACTGCCTATTAAGCCCAGGAGGCTGCTGGCTTTCTTTGCTGCAGGAGCAGGTTGCTGACTTCTGGTCACCCTGATGTCCCCCAGGCCTCTCAGGTCCTTTTCTGTACAGCTGCTCCCCAGATCAGTGGCCCCAGTCCATAGTGGTGCATTGAAATAATCCTCTGCAGGTGTAGTATTTTGCAATTCACTGTTTTGAACTTTAGGAGCTTAGCTCTCTTGGAAAGCCAAACATTTTATTCAAAGTCATGCTTCAGCATCAACAAAATTTTGCAGGATGCACAGGAAAGTGGCAGTTTTAGAACGAAGTATGTGCACTGCCTTATGAACAAATAACCCTTCTTTAATTCAGCATTTACTGCCGTCTCACCACCTCTTGTTTTTCCATTCACTGCCCCCCATAAAAATCCCACCCAAAGTCAAAAATCCCAAACTAAAAATTAATTTACCAACAAGATCTGTAGTAGACCCCTTTTTATCCTACCTTACATTAAAATCCTATTTTATATGATAGAAACAGATTGTGTTTGATGATGAATTGAGCACTTCAGCTCATTGTGAATTTCAATCCTTGTCTGCTCCTCAGCAATATCATTCAAAAAGCAGTTTTTCTGCTTTTCARAATAAGTCCATCAGGATCACAGGTTTCAGTTCGTACACCAGAGTTTAGAGTAAACCAATAGTTTCTAATTTCCACTCAGAGAGGCAACGCTTTATTTGAGGGATTTCTCGGTTAAAGAAAGTTAGCTGATTTCCGAAAGACAGGATACTAATATCAGAAACACCATTTCATCCTGCTCTARAAAACAAATAGTTGAGCTGTCAAATGAGAGAATGCAAAGGAACGACATTCTCTGTAAGTCTTGTCAGCTCTAGATGAAAATTCCAGCTTTTAAATCTGCAGCTTTACTTGGTTTCTCATGATTTAGTTTCCTGAGAAAATCTCCTATTATTCACTAATAAAACATATTGCTTCATGGTGAATTTCACAGTCCAAGTACCARCTTACACTGAGCACATCTGAACTCACTGCCCTATCATTGAGATGAATTCTTAAAAACACATTTTTTAAATGTGGGTGCATTACTTCACCTTTGAAGTGAAGAAATAGAACACTTACAATATTTAGTCAAAATCCTCCCGATCTTTACAGGAAAAAAACCCATATKAACAATTCATTATTCCAGCAACAACTAAGGCAACAAGAGACATTTAAACCATTGTCAAAGAGCTGCTCAAAAATCTATTGGCTTCATTATCAACAGAAGTCAGCTCTCAAAGATAGCCCTGTACTCCACCTCCAGATCACCTCTTTCTTCTGCTACAGCAGTTTGTGAAGAAGGAGCAAGATTTCAGAAAACGCCAAGAAGACATGTAGCCCCATATGCCCTCACCTCTCTGCTGCGTGTGTTAAAATGTCCAAGGAAATAAAGATCTACRTGGCAAATCCATAAGTGGCTTCAGAGCACACTCCCTGAAACACAGGATCATGCAGTTGACAGACCTGCAGTGATGCTTTTTTCCCTTGAATGAGTAGTTGCTGTTGGTATATACAGACAAGCAGAGGATACTTGGATTTCTCTCTCCTACAGAATACTATGCAGGGAAACTAACAGATACAGGACAGAAAAAAAATACAGGATTGACAAAAGAAAATAGGTCTCTGTATACTGCTTAACATATATGCAAGTGTCAAGTGTGTAAGTTAGCAAACTGTGATATGTCATTAAAGGAAAAAAGTAGAAGGAAATAATTAAAAAAAAAAAAAAAAGACAAAATGGAATAAATTCCCAATCGAGTAATGTATTATTTCCTCATTTTAAATCTATTGTAAAAGAATTGCATGTGTTATTCGCCAGATATCAAAAGCAGATTTTTCTGGATACTTTGGAACAGGCACTAAATTCAGAGTCCCTTTCACTTGATYGCACAAAATTAAACTAGACCTAACTCACAACAGATCTGATTAATAATTTATGCAATTTCAAAGAGAGAAATTTGCTCATAGTCATGATTTCATATCTCTCTCATTTTCTATCTATTTGCTGTAATGAAAGCAATTTGCCATATTTGGATTTATTCCAGGTTTGTTTGCCGTTCCATGTTCTGATTTATTTTCTAATTTTTTTAAAATAACTTACCTTCCTAAATTATCCATGTATGCAAGTTAGTCATTTTTGTTCTCACTGTCAAATCCAGTATATTACATCACTGTAGCTCAGGTAATGACTCACTTCTGAATGATTTGGTAATTTGCTAAATTCCAGACAGTTTTATAATAGCATTTAAGATATCCCCCAATATTTTTTTTCTGAACAAGGGAAGGTTGCTAAGTGACAGTACCTATCTTCCACATCAGTTGTGGGCACTTTAATGCAAAGAAACAATTTTACACCCACATCATAAAAAAATCAGTTTATTAGTACATGCTATAAAGAGATGTAATTTATGTTAAACCAGCTTTTGATCTCATATTTGGACTTCTTGCATGACAACAGTAAATTGAGGGTTTTTCCAGTCTATGTTTTCAGGATCTAAGTGAGAATGCAGTAATGTTAAATAAGGTTGATTCAATCTCTAGATCACCTACAACTCGGGTTTCTTTTAAAAAATATAGGAAACATTTTTAAAGGATATTATGTTGGTGGCATTATTTTATAAAAACTGCAGACTTGTCTTTGACACAAAGTGGAATTAAAATGCACCTTTAAGTATTTCTCCTTCAGTGTTTTTCTACATTTTAGTGTAAAGTCTACAAATAAGATTCAGTCAGGATGGTAATGTGGACATTGTGACAACACATCAGTTATACAGACAGGTATAAAAATGTTTTGTATTGGCAACATAKTCCCATTGTCACTTTCTTGCTTGTTTTAAATGTTTGGCTTTGCACATAATTGGAMAGGTTAACATAGCTGTCAGTGAACAACTTCATAGGTTTTAGAGGGTGAGGATTTCCCCTACCTTATGAAAGATTTCATGTTAAATCAAAACTACATACAGGTTTTCAAACTGTATGTATAACACACAATATAAAAAATATCACTGCAGATAACTAAAGTTAGGGGGAAAAAAACCCAAAAAAACCAAAAAAACCAAACCAAACCCAGCTAAATTAATAATGGCTAGGAAAAAAAAAAAACAAAACACCAGTGACTGGTACCTTGAATCCATTAAAGATGACCAGGGAAAAGGCACAGGCTACAAGTAACAAGTTTGCAGTTTTATATTTGTAAAAGTCAACAAGTCATCATAAGAGCACCTGACATAGAGACAATACAATCCAATAAAGCAACATGACTTAGATTTGGTCGACAGCTTCCCTCTAAATATATTTTGACTATGCACTGAGAGACTAGTTCTTAAGGATCTTAATGCCACTGACCATTGAAAAGCCTGTTTCATGTGCATGTAACAAAATATCTCTACAAATTTTTAAGTACTCTGAAAATAAAGACTTTTACCGAACTAATGGGTGAGAACCAAGTTTCTTATCCTATAGTTTCAGATGTWTGCAATTCACTGCCATTTGGACTAAAATATGATTTCTGTTATTGAAGGACTGGACTCTCTAAATTGTAACTTGACAATGAAATAAGACTACATCTACACATTGTCTCCCTTCCTTACTCTGTCTGCAAATAGGATAATCTTCTGCTTCATGTAAATCAATGGCAAAAACTTCCCTACTAAATAGATGATCAATATTCTGGGCACTAAACAAGTATTTAAAAAATCACTGAGGCATGTGTCTAGTTAAAACATTTTTTCCAAAGATGGACCCTGATCAGTAAATGCAAAGATAGCAAATCTTCTCATAAAATCCAACTACAACTATTATTTTGGTCGAAATAATTTGTTGAAAATACAACAGTTAAATACAAATTGTTAAATAAAGTTGAGGAGCTTACTTTCTTAGTATTAAGCTCTATTGCTCTTCCTTTGAAGATTCTTTTGACATAAAACAAGCTTATATTACACAGCTCTTGTATGTAATTCATGTTTTTACCATTGTAAAAAAAAAGAAATTTGAAATGCTGCTATTCTTTTAGGTCTATTTTGTTCACATTTATCTTAAAATTAACAAATCTAATCAATAATGTCCATTCAGTTATCCTGTTCTTTCCTTGAAATCAACATTTAAAATTAACTTAATAATGTGATTTTTATCCCAAGCAAAACCTCCGTTGTTGGCTTGAATATTACTGATTGTTAATTCTTTCCGGTTTACTGAATGAGTGCAATGCCATGTAATTTACCCTCTATTTATTTAAACCTTCTATTTTCAAAGTAAATAAGCAAATTTAAAAAAGAACAGGTCTCTCTGTAAAGACCTGAAGAACATTATCTACCTTCTACCATGTACATGCTTGGTGCTAAAGGAATGTTAAGATTTATCCTCTGCAGGTTATCCTCTCACCTGTAATAGAGGTCAGCATCACTACAGAGGCTTCACAGCTCTGACATCCCAGCAGAAAGCAGCGATGCATATACACATCATGGACAAACTCTGACACAGAGATAYAGCCTCCAACAGGCTTCAAACGATGCCTTCTCTGGTCAATAGATACATTTTGCTTATAGTTTCTGTTGGAACAATGGAACAGCCTATCTTAATAAATAGCTTAAATATTATTTTTTCTTTTAAATATTAGCTCTTGCAACAGCAATGGCAGAATAAGAGTTCTGTGTCTTTGACTGTATGGGAACAAATCTGATTTCTGATTTTTTTTCTTTGATTTACAGCCTTTAACTTGGGTTTCTATTTTCTTTCCAGCTTTCAGACATCTGTCCATTATTTTAATCATTGTTTCTTACATTTCTGTATGCACAGGTCTGAATGCTGGGAATTTCTTGGGAGAGTAGGGAGGCAATAAAGACAGACTGTACACATTTTCCTTGAAAATCAATGTGAAGGGAACATATCAAGAAAGAGGCAAGCAAATTAATGTGAGATCACATTCTGTCACTTTTTCATTGAGTAAGACTTTACTTTGTGAGTAGTGTCACTCTAGGGTGAAATACTTTTCAATATAAGACCATGCAGAACAGTCAGGCTGTTACTGGAGATCAACATGCACCTACAGAACAAATCAGCAGTGACCTAAAATTGCATTTTAAGAGTGGTTTTAAGTCTTGTCTTTGGAAATCTAATCAGAATGCAACATTTGAAAATCTTTCTTAATTTTAAATTTCTTATGTAAATTTATCACAAGTAGTTGTATAGAAACACAAAGGCCCCAGCTCCGTGGTTCCTGTATTCAGTGAGTGGTGCCTTACTTTCTGAGTAACTGAATAGTTCTCCAACACAGGAATTAATCTGGTCTCAAGTGAAGAATGTCAGTTTTCAGAATTATCAAAGCAAGACCTCAGCTTCTGCATCAACCTTCAGGCTTGATTTAGGTGAACAGTAATTATGATTCCTACTCCTCAGACTGAAAGCCGGATGTATTTCCATGGGAAATCCTCTTGTATAACCACAACTTTTTGGGTAAACTGTAAGATTTACTACCTGTGGACTCAATTGAAATATATGGTGACCCATRTACTGCTGCAGCTGTCTGTCCCTCATGACTTTATAGTTGCCTAATCTATACATCATTCTATATATCTCATTTCAAGATACTTGTGCTTTTTCTTTACAGTAATATTTAAAATATGCTATTTAACTGTACACTCGTTACAGCTCTAATGGAATTCAATTTTTTCATAAATACAGAAAACTGGTTAATTTACATGTTATTCCTGGAATTGCAATGAACCGGAGCTCATCATGCAGAAGCACTCTTGTTGCTTAACACATACTTTTTCTGAGAGTAGAAATTTTGAAAGTTCTATTAAAAAAAAACCCAAAAAAACAACAAAAACCAAAAAAACAAAACCAAAACCAAAACAAAACTGATGATGTAGTACAACTTTACAAGATCAAATTGAAGTAATACTTCAGAATTCCAAGGGAGATCACAAATTTATATTAACTTAGAAGGAAAATACAGTGTCTAAGTCAGGGATGGAAGTTTATTCAAAGATTTAGACTCTACATACAAAACAATAATAAAATGCTCTTTTAAATTATATGGGCAAGGAGAATACAGCTTAGCATGTCTTAATGCTTGAGTTGTCCTCTATTCTACTTTTCAGATATACTACAAGAGAAATTCCCATCAAAATAAGTGAAAAGGAAGTCACATCTTGGGAGGAGAGGTTCTGGTACCCAAGTCTAATTGTACCCAAACACTAGTTAAAATTTMATCTCTGAAGCATGTTTGAAGCCATCAATCTATTGCCCTACCAGCTCAAGATGAAACTATTCTGGTATAAAGTCTTGCCTAAAATAAAAGTGATTACATTGGCAATGTCTTCATGTTGCAAAACTGAACTTAGTTACAGGCATCTAGTCAAGTGCAGCTGTGCTAAAACCATCCTTACAGTCCCGTCTTGTGAATTTTGCATCATTCACATGCAATTTTAAGTCCAGATGTTTAAGTGGCAAACAGTCAAACAAACCTGGGCCTTCTGAAGGAATAGGGATCAGCTTTTCCATGGCATTTTCATTATGCAAGTAAAACACAGGAGCAGATAACAGCGACATTTTGTGACCAAGCATCTATTCTCATTTGCCGATCCTGCCTGTACTTGGAATGTAACTACCTTCTGCAGAACTTAAATATTAATTTGAAGACATTGCTATGGAGACTCCGAATGGAAAAGCTCAACTACCTGGTCCCTCTTAAAACATTTAAGCTTTTTATTATTATCATAAGAGCTACTGGCACACATGTAAACTCAAGCCCTCTAAAGTGGCTTTCATACCGATGTGTCACTGCCATTTCAGCGACAGAAACGGCGTGCCAACAGCAGTCCCCATAAGGACCGCTGATGGATACATRATGAGGAATTGTTTTCTTTAGCATCTTTGGTCGTGTACAGGCGCAATACACCGCGGAGATTTCGAGCCGCACCGTGCAGGTGAGGGGGCGGGGAGAGACAATTCCCTGGGCCACTTCTCCTTCTGTCGAGACCCCGTCTCAGCCGAGAGCAAAGATTCCCAGAAGGTGCTTGGGGCGGGTACCGCCTCCGCTCCCTTYCCCTGCGCTCCGTTCCCGGCGGCTCCCCCTCGCCTCCCCTCCGCGGGGGCCGTGGGCAGATGCAGGGGCCGGAGCCGGCTCTGTCCTGCCGAGGCTCAGGGCTCGCCCCTCGGCCCCTGCCCGCCGCACAGCCCGCTCCCACCGCCGGCCCCGCAGGGCTGGCAGCAGCTCTGTGGGGACAGGGACAGGCGCCCCGCGGCTCCTCCTCCCCAAAGCCGCCGGGGCGGCACCGCCCCGGGAGCGGGAGCGGGAGCGGAATCGGGGATCGGTGCGGGGCCGGGGGCGATGCGAGCCCGGGGTGGGCGCGCTCCTCCGGCGGGGACGAGCGAGCGGAGCGGAGCGGAGAGGAGCGGAGCGGGGGAAGGAGCGCTCCGCTCGGAGCGCTGTGCACCTGTGGGCGTGACCGCCGGCCCCCTCCTCCTCCCGCTTCCCTTTACTTGAAGGGCCGGCGCTGCTGTAGCGGCAGAGGCTGAGAGCCGAGCGGGCGGCGCACGGAGAGGAGGAGACCCGCCGCCGACCCTCCGCCTAAAGTGTCCCGGCCGTCTGTCGCGCCTCCGCSCCGTCGAGCCGCAGGAGCGGTCGGGAGGGGAGCTCAGGCTGGACAGGCCGGGGGGGAACGGGGCTGTCCTCGCCCTGCGGGCGCTGGGCCGGGGCGCGCATCGCCCTCGCTGCCTGGAGCTGCCCGGCGGAGCCCTGCCCCGCGGGCGGGCGGGTGGCCGTGGCGCCGGGCTGCCCTCGCCCCTCGGTGGCCCCCGCGGCAATGCTGCCCTGGGCTGGGGGGCCGCGGCGCCCTGAGCGGGGGTCGCCGTAGGGCGGCGGGGGAGGCCCCGCGTTAGCGCCGCCGGGGCCCGCGCTCCGCCTGCGGACACTGCCCCGGGGAGGGGGTGCAGGGGGGAAGGACAGCGAGTGGAACAACTTCTGCAAATTAAAAAGGGGAAAAAAAAAAAAAAAAAAAAAGGCTCCTTCGTGGGACGTCTTCGACGCTCAGCACCACGCGAGGCATCCAAGCCGCAGTGAAACCCTCAGGCTAGTGAATTCCACCACAGTGACAGGAGAAAAGCTGGCTGTGGCCACTGCGCCCGAAGCCCGCTTGCACTAGAGTCTCCTTGGCTTTCTAGTTGGAAGATGATTCCTGCAACAGGACCATGTTGCTAATGATGAACGGCAGAGGCGTTGGAAGATGCCTTCCTTGAGGATTACACGTGGAGAAAGGCCATCAGTCAAGGGGAGAGCTGGCTGGTGAAACTGTCTGAAWTTCCCCCCGCCGGGGAAGTGGCTTCAATGGCTCCATCTCCCAGGAGAAGCAGTAGGAAAGATGCCAACGCCTTGCCAAGCATGTCCTCAACATTCTGGGCTATCATGATCCTGGCTAGTCTCCTAATCGCTTACTGCAGTAAGTACATATTTGTCCTGGTGCCTTTGCTGGACATAAATCTACGCCCTTCCCATCTGAGGTAACGCTTCGGGCGGAGGCCAAGCTCTAAAGCTGGCAGGCGTGGGTATTGTGCCTTAGACTTGCCCCTCAACACATCTGCTCCCAGTCCCCTATGGCAAAGCAGGTAGACTGACAATTTACTACTGCTGCTTGTCAGGAGAATGAGATGTCCTTAGATTGTAGATTGGGCATTTCCAAAACAGTAACATCTTTTGGATTTTAGAAACAAACTTTGTAGCGGTAGTCACCCTGATCCACTGTTCACAGATGTTGCCAGATTCATCCCAGACTGTTCCCTCTACGAACACTCTCTCCTAACTTTGTCCACCTTCCATGGAGACGAGCTGGTTTGCTTATGTTCGTTCTTTTAGGAAGTGCATACTAAATCAAGTGACAGATGTCTTAACATCCCTGGGATCATATGTGATTCCCTGAAATTACATAGGAACCAATCTTGGCACTTCCTTAGAATATCCCCAGCAGTTTAGTAAGTCCATGTTGTCAGTTTTAGAGCTGCATCTCAGGTTATCATTAGAATTTTTATATTCTTTYTTTCAGGCTTGATAGATTTTCTATTAATCACATTGTTGCAGATAAGATATCTGTAAGAATCAGGTACTTGGACTATGAATACTTTTAAAAGTCTTTACTTTTTCCTGCTCTTTGTGTTTGTTTGTTTTGCTATTTTTGGGGGTTTTTTTGGTTTGCGTTCAGCAAGGATAATTTTCAAGCAGTTATATAATGTAAATGGAGTTAATGTCCGTACTTCAAGTTAGGTAATGCAAGTTAGTCCATAGCACCAGAGTCGAAAACTTTCAAAGGGAATAGAAAAAGCAGTTTTTACAAAACAAAACAAAACAAACTACTGCAGTTTGTCAGGAAGGACCTGCACAGCTTTGCCAAAATGAATCTACACTGTATTTTCCCACCCCGAGCTGAATGGGTTCTGTAATTTACCCATGGTGCAAATTCCTTTCATTAGCTGTAGCATAAAAGATTTTGCACTAAGCTTGTCTTGTTGAGCTGTAATAGGTGTAGGCTATGATGAATAGGAAATAGATGCTGGTTTGCAGGAGCATGCCTGCTGCATTTCTTAACCCTCTATTCCATTCCTTCCAACTATATTACATCGACCGATTCTGTGTGTGTGTGTGTGTGTGTGTGTTCTGGTTTGTTATTTTCAAAACAAGATTGTAGTTGATTAGGAGGACCCTTAATTCACTTTTGCTTTGCATATTACAGGGGCCCTTCATACAGATGACACTGAAAGAATAACATATTCTGTAAATTTCTTTTGTAATTTAGCACATTTTGCATTACACTTCCCATTAATAAAATCTTATTAAACAGGTCACACTTTTAATAGTATTATTTTGTACATAGTGCTACATTTAATGTGTTAATATAGAGAATATACTAAACAACATAGTGAGTTCTAAAAKAATTTATTGCATACTGGGAGTACATATGATAGAATGAATACTTCAAGTGTAAATGGAATTCAGCTCAATATTAGTGATAGGAAATATATTATTAAGCTTGCACTAGAAGTGTCCAGAGAGTAACAGGCTTTTTATGAGAAGGTACAAGATCTTCTGTGCATATATTTTCCATCAGCATGGCCTCAAAAAGAGTTAACCATAAACTCTGACACTTTGAAAATGTTTTATTTTCAGCAATGAGAGGTTTGCCAATGTGTCATCCTAAGAATAAAATAATTAATTTGAATTGTTACATATTGTTTATTGTTTAATTTTTGCATTGTTTACTGATGATGAAAAATGCAAATGTTGTCTGATAATCTGAAGGCATTTTCTGGTGTGCTTAAAGACCAGTTTCTAATTAATTCTCTCAGCCAGTGTAGATGGTGTTCCTCAAACATGTAGTACACTCTTCATTTCATATAGCACTGAAAAGCACCATGCTGCTTAAAATATGCAGTGTCAAAACACTCCACCATTTCTGTAATGCTTCACTGATTTGACAATTGCAATTCCAAATGTTAATGAAGCATCATGAACATTTTCTCTAGTGGTAGTGGTTGAGACATTGCAAAAATGGCTTTTGCTCTGTGAAATATCAAGATAAAAAAAAAAAAGTGAAGCTATTTCTAGGTAAAGCATCACTTCAGATTTTATGAATTCTTTTAAAAATTATCTAGAGTTTAATCATTCCTTTTTTTCATATAATGCCTTTTCTTTGAAGAAAAGCAGAATTGAGTGTTGTGGGGGATATGATGGCTTTTAAAAATGCTTTAAAGTAAAAGGATTGCCATATTTCTTAGGAAATTAAAGGAGAGAATTTGGCTATGTAAGGTGTTCTCTATTTTCCCACACCTTATTGTCAGGTATATGGAAGTATAGCAATAAAGGTGAATATCTTATTAAACTAATTACAGGAACCTAATAGTGTATTATCTCTCACTCTATCATTCTGCTACAATCAAACCCTGCAGCCTGCAAAACAAAATGAGAACTTTTCCATTTTTCCTTTCTTAATAGCACTGTAAATAAAATTTTTGATCTATCTTACCTATTTTCATTTTTTGATCTGTTAGTCTGACAAAGCTTATTCCTGAATCAATTATTTGAACATTGCTTTTCCTTCTCCTAATTACTTTGTGAATCTTAATTTCTGGAAGTGTATTTGTTGCACAGTAGTCATCCCTATTAACTGGGACCAACCAGTAAACACCATACTCAAGTTCCACTTGACAGATAAGCATATTTGTAAAGAATGTTCTCGATATACTTGTACAACCCATTAGACTTTCATTTATACTTTAATTTCTGAAGAAGTCAAATTATATTCCTATTGATGTGGTAAAATGATAAACTGATAATTTTTTCTCTCTTAAATGTTTAGATTATACTTAGGGATAATGGCTCCATCCTATGGTGGAAGAGAAACCTGCATCAAATCAATTAGGTTAGTTGCTATAGTGATAAATATAATGTAATATTCTCCAGCTGAAGGAAAAATGGTCTCATTTGGTAGGCTCTTAACAGGAGAAGACAGAAACAAAGTAGTAGAAATAGGCTATTTATGGTCCTTGGTGTGACCAACAAGGAGTTGGTTTACTTGGCAGAAGCATGAGTAAATGTAAAAACAGAAGGCTCTCCTGGTAGAGGGTGGCCACTTTCATGGCAATTTAGAATTAAAAGAGTTGTGATATTTTTGGGTGCCAGACATGGATCTCTCATACTTGTTAAATGAACAGTGGTTAACCAGAGAGAAGTACCTACAGTGAATATGTCATGTTGCTGTTTTTTACTGTTGTAAAGGTAAAATAAATAGGGAGGTTTTTTCTTCTTCATAACTGGAATATGCGGTTTACCATGTTGGAAGGTTTGGTCAAATTAAGGAAATTCTATGATGTGGTGTCACAGCTGCCTCCTACATTAGGAATCAAAATAACAGTTTTGATTCAGAACTACTTTATAGTGCATTTATTCAGTTGACTTTGCTATAAATACTGAGGTGCTTTTTATATGTAAATGGTAACTTTTAAAGCAATATATGAATCAGTTTTTAGCAAAGATGTAGCTGTTCCAAGCTTTTAGTTTTCCTTATTTTACATTGTTTTGTAAGCATAAGGAGTGGGGAACATTGGAACCCTGTGCTGTTAAGATAATACATCTAAGGGTGAGTAAATGGAATTTTTTGAAAGGATCTACCAAAATTGAATGGTACTTGAAAAACTGACCTTCTTGCTTTAAATATTGTGTATGGAACAGAGCAGTATGAAGCYCAGCATTTATGCTTATTAAATGGTGATAGTGCTAGGAAAAAAGAATCTGAAAGTCCAAATTCTGAAGTATTTCCCATAACTCTACAATTCAGCATTGTTAGTGCAAGTTCTTTCACAGTAAGAAGAAATGTTAAGAGGAAGTATTCTTGTAATTCATTATTTCTTTTGCTGTTAAAATACAAAATAAGAACACTCAAATACTGACATACTGGTTGGTTATATTGGTTAAATGGCTGATTCTGCAGCTTACCATTCAAATTCTGTGGAATTTGCTGAGGAGAAAACTCAAACCTTTAGCATAAATAAAAGGCGTCTCAAAGGTTTTTACATGGTACCATGCAAAATGTGGATAGTTCCATGCTGATTTGGATTGGGGTGGAGTTATTTTTCTTCACAGTGACTGGTGTGGTGCTGTTCTTTGGGTTGGGCTGAGAGGAGAGCTGATAATACAGAGATATTTTTGCTACTGTTGAGCAGGGCTTACGCAGAGCCAAGGCCTTTTCTTTTGAGGGGGGAAACTGTGTTTGTATGGGAGGTTGGGAGGGGACACAGCCTGGRCAGGTGATGGCAGTTTATCGAAGGGACCATGTGACATCATGCTTAGTATATGAAGCAGGGGGAGGACGTTTGGAGAGCTGGTGTTCATCTTCCTAAGTCACTACTACGCATGATGGARTCCTGCTTTTCTAGGGATGGCTGAACACCTGCCTGCCCAAGGGAAACAGTGAATTAATTCCTTGGTTTGCTTTGCTTGTGTGCACAGCTTTTGCTTTCCCTGTTAACTGTCATCTCAGCCCACAAGTTTTTTTTTACCTTTCTGATTCTCTCCCTGATCCTGCTGGTGAGGAGTGAGTAAATGGCTGTAGGGGGCTTGATTCCTGGCTTGGTTCCTGGGGTTAAACCATGAAAAATACTGCAATATATTGACCACCTTAAATTGAGATCTTGTTACATTTTGGCTAGACACTGCTCATTTGAGAAGTACCTTTCCATTGAGCTGTTCTAGAGCTGCTTTCTGTCTAAAAGACACAGGCTACTGTGGTCTCTAGGTCTTACGGTTGGTTCGCCTATGCTATTTGAGATTACCATGAGGAGGATAAATAACTGACTGTCACCTGGACACTTCTCCAACAGCAGCTACTATATCATCATGCATAGGATACTGAACAACTGTTGGGTGGTAAATGGTCACTGCCCATTTGTGTTGGATGCAAACAAGTCACCTCTGAATGAACGTCTACAGCTCCTGTTACTGACTGACTATCATTCAGATCACTTCTTCTCTTTCCAGAATTGAAAACCACATATTTTTTTTACATCTCTTTGCCTTATCTGTAATTTTATGATGTTTTCTATTAGAATTACTGTATATGTATTTTTCCCAAATTCTGCACACAGGATAAATGTGAATTGGAGAGCAATTGTCATTAGTCAAACCTTTTTCACTGTAATTTGTATACAGAAATGAAAATTAATGGGTTTATGACATTAAATAAGAAAAGTAAAATATTTAAATGGTGTTTCTTTATGTAATAGCCCAGCTGGTCCTTTTGAAGTAGGCTCCGTTTTTGAGATAAAACCAATACTTTGAACTTTATGGCCTCTACAGTGTACTATCTGTCAATGTGAGTACCAAACTGACACTGAGATTGTCTCACCAGTTGTGTTGTAGTCTGTCCAGATGATGTATTACATAGAAGTCCTTGCCATCAACATAAGAAATGTTTTATTACCGCTTTGAATATTGAATTTGACCCTTTGCAGCTAAGTAAGCACCATTACATTTTCTGAAATGTGTTTGAATTCTGGTAATTCTTACTTCCATTGCAAGTATTGCCACTGATACAGATGGATAATGAGAAGCAGAGAGGGAGGGGAAACTAGAAGAAAATGGATATTTTCAATTAAATACTTGGCAGAGGAGTGTTCCATGTCTTTTTGGCAGGATTGGCAGGACAGAGATTGAGACCTCTTAGACAGCTTTTTTATGCCATCTATGTAACGTACTATTTTGTTCTTACCAAATATTACGAAAACAGTATTGGGGTCATGGAGTAGAGCACCACTGCTCTGGCTAAGGGTATGAACATGAGCTAGATTTGATTTCCTTTTACTGGGGTTCAATTAATCTTTTGGTGTTTGCTTAGTGACACCACTGAATAAATAGTAGTAAGTCCTTCACTGAGACTGGCGCTGAGGATTGAGTATTTTCCCACTTACTCTTCTCTGCTAGAAGCTGATGGTATGAAATATCTCAGCTTTTGGTATGTAATTTAGCGCTTTCTTAGAGAGTGCTCTAACCAAAAGGCTATTATGTGAAAAAAAAACCTGAAACAAAGCATTGACAGTATCTGGCATGTCAAATATTGTTTATTGGAGGTATGCCTTGAATGTTGTCAATAACAAAAAATGAATGTGGGTGCTGAGCTGCATATGGAAGTGTTAGATGTGTAAATCCAGGCAGCTTTGATGAACCACAATCCTCCTGGTTTGCATATTCTTAGTTGGTAAATTCAAACCAGAGTGTTTCCATGCTTAGTCTCATGTTTGATCAGGTGTGTTGTTCCACTGTTGGGCTGGGGATCTATTTTTTTTTCTCCATTTAAATCTAAGTTACATTGCTTTTTGCACAGATGGTTAAGCAAATAAGGCAATTTGCTTATTGTAGATGTTTTGGAACTAATTTCCTCATGGATATGCTTTTATGTTAGCCCTGCAAATAGGAGAATRTTAGGTGGTGACTATTTGAAAATATATGAACCGTATTTAGACTGTTTTCCAATATTTTTGGTATAGGGGTATTTTTGGTATATTTTGGTATTTCAAAGACTTTGTGCATGTTTTTTAATAAAAGGACTATGTATGAATAACACGGTAAAATGTGTAAAGGGTTGAGTGAGTAAAATGGTAAAGGGTTTGTCATTTATGTGATGATCTTTTGATCTCTTTCTTCCAAGCAGTGTGGCCTGTGTGTTGTTTTCATCTCTGAATGGACTGCTTCTAACTGACTAGATTTTAAAGAAGTCACTGAGCAACAACCGCACTGCTTCTCTCCTGAATAGCATCCAGTTACTCAATATCATCTGTGCATTTGCATATCCTAACGTTCTTTTTAGTACCTGTGGCCCAGTACAGCAATAAGGAAGTTGCCTCTCGAGAGGAAAGTGTTATTTATTTTGCCAAATTATATGCCTTTTTTGGAGAATACATGAACTGTACGTAGAGAGACGTCTAGATTCAGTTTTTCTTGTTACAATTCCCTTCAAGGCTGTAGGTTGATGTGACTTATTTAGAATTTTGATGGTTTTTAAATTTGTTTTGTAGATGTTTATATATTTCTTTGTATTTCTGCCTCATAAAATCATAGAATGCTGTATGATGGAAAGGACCTTTAAGGGTCAGCTGAGTCCAAACACCCTGCCATGGTTAGGAACACCTTGCACTAGACCAGGTTGCTCAGAGCCAGCCTAACCGTGAGGCCTTCCAGGCATGAGAACTTTTTTGAGCAACCTGTTCCAGTTCTTCACCCTCACAGTAAAGAATTTCATCCTAATATCTAATCTAAACCTCCCCTCTTTCAATCTGAAGCCAGTAATGCTTAAAAACATTGCACCTTGTCTTATCACCATGTGTCCTTGTAAATGGTCCCAATCCCAGGCTGCCTCATTCTCTTTCAGTCCAGATTAACCCATGCCTTTTTCTCACCCTTGGCTTTAAGAGTCCTCCTCCTCTATAATATCCTGCTCTTCCAACAGGAGAGAGTTTTAACAGGACAAGGTCTTACGATACTTTTAGGATCGCATACCTTACATAATAAAGCATTCTTCTGCCTCTGCTTGCGACTGGAAGTAGCATTTGTGCTACTATGAYCCCATTATTAATTTTGGTGTTTTGAAGGTCTGGAAATGGGACTGTCTCTGGTTTTGTTTTGTGTGGAGGTCAATTCCAAAACATAGCTAACAGATGTGTTCTGTTCTCRGTTTCTGCACCAGAAACCGAGTAAAAGCCCAGAACAGAATGCCTAGGAGATTGGTAACATTTCAAATTGCGAGTTATGTTGTTTGGGTTAATTCCTTTTTTTTCATCCATTGTAGGAAGGAATTGCACAGTCCTACTATATTTAAGCATAGCAGTAGAAACTGATGATTCTGATATACGTCATCTGAGAGTACAGTCCTTAATTCTTACAGAAATGAGAAATCACTACATATGAAAAAAAAAATTTGGATTCTGAAGTCTAACAAAAAGTAAATGAGAATTCTTACTGCATTCTTATTAATCCTAGTATATTTTATGGTGGCTTTTAGCTTTGCTCTTGGATCTCTTTCTTTTTTTTTCCCTTAGCATCTTAGAATGCTGATCTTGAGAAAAGTGTTCTAAGAGATGATACACTGGGAAATTGAGATACTGTTAACCATGAATACCTCTATCGTTCTTCATAGTCTCAGCTGTCAATATTATTCCTTTTAGCAGATAGTTAATTTTTCCATTGAACTAGACCCGTGCAAAGTTTGGCAGAACATCTTAGCCAGATGACAGAAGTAGGTTTAAACTGAGCTGTTGCACTGTTAATTAAATGGTTCAGTTGAACCCAAAAACATTGAAATGTTGTGGGAAGAGTGGCTTCTGCCATTTCTTCTGGCAGACCCAGAGGAAGCCCACAGAAATGATCAGGGGGCTGGAGCCTACAAAAACCAATGGAGAGGGTTTGGGTTATTCAGGCTGGAGAAGGGAAGGCTTTAGGAAGACCTTATTTATAATCTCACAGTATATGAAGGGGGCTTGTGAGAAAGATGGAGGGAGATGTTTTACCAAAGCCTGTAGTGACAGAGGTCAATGGTATTAAACTGAGAATAAATTCACATTGGACATAAGAAGCCTTTTACTGTGAGGGTGGTGAGACACTGGCACAGATTGCCCAGAGAAGCTGTGGATTCCCTGGAAGTTTTGAGGCCAGGTTGGGTGTGCTTTGAGCARTGTGTTCTGGTGGAAGGTGCCCCTGCCCATGGTATTATTGTTAGACTGGATAATCTRTAAGGGTCCCTTCCAACCCAAAACCGATCTATGACTTTTGTTCTCTTGCTTTAAATGAAACCAAATACAAGCGTAACAGATATTGAGAGGTTACCTGTTACTCATAGCATTCTMTTGTGTTACTGGAACGGTTCACCAGTTTTTCATTTTTTGAACCAAAATTAATCTTCTATTTAGTTATATCTTGGGTAGACACTTTTCATTGTTGAAATCCAAAAGAAACATGACCATTTCTATTACTTTTTTTGTGTACTAACTGAATTCCAATGTAGTTCTGTGAATCATAAAAAATAGAAAATTATTTTCTGAATATAACTATTATAATAATCTGAATTATTATTAAAAATAGTTTTGTTAAAAAATATCAGAAAGGTTTTCCAGAATTATGTGTTATTAGTAGGGCTCTGTTGAACACTCATTGTAAGGTGAAGGTATATATGGTTTTGTGTATATATGTGCTCAGTAAAAAACATRTAAGTACTTAAAATAGAACTAAGTCTTTAAAATTTGGTATCACTGAATGTTACTGAAAGGTAATTATTTTGATGAAATTACCTGCTCTAAAGCATTTGACCTAACWTGTACTTGTAGAGCATAATATCTGGAATAGTGATTCTTTCAATATACTGTTTTAAAAAAACATTCACAGATGCTTTCTTTTTATGTTGTCAGATCCAGCTGCATATCAAATAAACAAACAAGCAAAACCATCAAACCCAAATATAAATGTTCTGTAACTCAGATCCTCATAGATTAAAAGAAAAAGCTGACATAAAATTTCACAGTTTCATCTGAACAGAACAGGTCTTTCCTTACTTTAGATTTCTGCAGTGCAGTCATCTATATTTACTCTAATCTCATTTTAAAGTCAGTGAAAGTGAAAATATTTTCATGCTGCAGTTCATGTGACCTGTTTTAGATACATGCTAGAATCTGAGGTAAATTGTACTGCAGAATGTTTGTCTTTGTTGGCAGACGATTTGTTAAGATTTTAACATATMTGTTATCACATTAATCCAGTCCTTCATTACAGCATCTTTAGACTGTTGCTCTTCTTATTTTCAAGGCCCACATTTAATATTGAAATGTTTAATGCCAAGAAACTGGTTCATTATTTCTGTAGGGAAGAAAAAACAGAAAAATGGGCTTGTGATACAGATTGATTAAGACTGTAGGTCAAGATATTGAACTAATGCAACAAAGGATTTGTATATAATTCACGGGATGTAGTTTGGCATAAATTACTGGGATTTTCTGAAGACATCTTTGCAAGCAGTTTGTATCCAAAATATTTTTTGAAATGTTTTGTCTTACTGTAAATTCTCCTTTTTCTTTGCCAGTATTGTAATCCTCTGGACACTAAAAATACTTCCCTTTTCTGAGAATTTGGGAACTATGTAGATTTTGGAAGAGTATACAAAAGATTATCAGCTTTATTGTTAATTTTTTCTCATTTTTAAGACTCTTCCATGTGAAACAATATTGAACACATTTTCACCCTGCAAACTTTCATAGTGTGGTTAAAACATTTGAAACACTTTCATCTACTACTGATTTAGGTAAGAAGAGTTTTAAAGGTGAATGATGTGTACATGTTTATAAGAAGCTGCAGGGACAAAGAAAACTGAAATACTTGCCTTGAATATAAAAGCAGATACAAAGAAAATAAAAGCTTTGTATGAAAAATGTTATATGGTTATTTTTGGGAGGATATTGGGCTTTATGATCCAAGATGTTCCTCCAATTCTCTACCCTTCAGTGTAAGTGCTATTTTTACAGTCCTTTTCATCTGGAGAGATTTGTTGCCTTCTATAGCTCATTGTTTTATCAATATGTTTTTGTTCAAGGAATATATTGCTTTTCACCTTTTTTCACAGTAAATATATCTTCATGGACATTCTTTGTCTGCAAGCTGGCCAGTTCTGGTTGTGCTGCCTGTGTAACTAGAGATCTCTGCCTTAATTCTGTCTGCAGATATTGAGTGCCTTGCTGGTCTCCCTCCACCTCACCTCCAGTTGGAGGCACAATTATGGGTTCTGATAAGAACAAACCACTGGAAAAAGCAATGAGATAAGAAATTAATAATACATGTGTGCAAAAGAGAGTGATTCACATGCAAAAATGCTCATTGTGGACCCCAGGAGTATAAATAAGACTGGACAGCTCCCCTGCCATGTTTTGTTGACAGGAAGGAGTGCCTTCTCTCCAGAACTGAGAGTGCCTTTCCCCCAAACCTGGCAAAGAATGATGTGAGGTGGTGTGGAGTAACCTCCCTGTCTTAGGCACGGCCCCTCCCAGCTACTGCTAAAAATTAGCCCTGTCCTGGCCAAATGTTACTGAAGAGAATTTTTAACATTCATGGTGTTAAATGGTTTCCTTTCACATGTTTTTGCGGAGTTCTCTGAAGTGTTGCTGTGAACTCTTTAAGTTGCATGAACTGCCAGTTGTAATTACAGTGTATATAATTGCAGTCAATTAGTTTAAAAACAATTTATGATATTTGAGTTGGTGACATTCAAAAAGCAATTCCTATGAAACAGTTGATACTTACCTTTTTCCATTCTGACATTTGATGGCAATATAGGTATACCAGTGTCTTCTTTGGCAAAAATATTACGTTGACTTCAGAATATTGACATTGTTTTGAGAATAAGTAATATTAAGAATCATTGCCTAATGTTTTCTCAGATAATTCATACAATTATTATTGTATAGTGGAAAAGGATGTCCTTTAGAATCCTCAGTTTCACGGACTCAAACTAATCTTTTCCTCTTAGTATTTTAATTTAAGCACAAACACAAAAATGAAAAGATGCACCTATCTGTCTCATTTTCTGGTTAGTTTCCTGGAATTTGTAGGGTTGGTTTTTTGTCTCCACCAAAGACTAAATATGTAGAACACAAGAGAGCATCTCCTAAATTATCTTATTAGAGCACATTCCCAATACATTTTGCTACCTTTCCTTTCACTGTTTGTAATATTTGTTAACCTTCTCCTTTCTGAGAGTTTCTTTTGGAATTTAGTGTTCGGTGTTGGCATTGAGTTCCAATATTAGTTTTCTATCTTTCTGCATTTTTCAGTGTCGATTCCTTATTTTTCTTATGTAAGGTCAGGTGAATTGCCCCTACTGTTTGTCTTGCCACTTTGTGAAGTGCTTTTCTGTTAGCTGGCATGACAGGAACTGCTATGTGAATTGCAATTTGCCAGTGACTTCTCAGACAAATTAACTTGATATATGTGTAGAGAATTTTTTCTCCCAACTGCTAGATCTGCCGAGATATGAGAATTGGGCTTCTTTATGTTGTTGGTTTTTTTTTTCCCACATCAGGATCTCTGAGCCCAATTATAAACTCTCTGATACAGCTTACTGTAGGCTTGTGTCTAAGTACCTTATTAGAACTTAGTTTAAGTTTTCTTCTGCTGTTTTCAGTTATTTTGAAAGTATATTAAGCAACAGATATGATTATACACAGAGGGTCAGAASTGAAGTGCCAAGGAAAAAATATGCTTTCAGTTTCAGTGCATGCAATTTGAACAAGCCTTATAAGTTGCCAGAATTCTGGAGAGCCCTGGTGTATGTGATGGTTATGTATCATTTGTCATGACGAAGGCAGCTAAATTTCAGATGCACATCACTATTACTGAGGTGCTGTGACAAAAGACACCTATGGTTTGGCTGAACAATATCCATTTTTCCAGGAACAGGAACAACTCTCTTAAAAGTGGGTGTCAGTCAGAACTTAAATTATAGCTAGTTGTCTTTGATCTTTAAAAGTGATGGTGACATAAAGCATATGGAGTGAGAATTACAGAGCTCTTCTGTAAAGTCGAAGGGCAACATTTCTGAAGTATGCTTTTGACCAATTTCATGTTCTTGTTTGCCTTTTTAATTTACTCTTCTCATTGTATATTTCTATAAATTCACATATTTATTGTCTCAATATAGCTCTGTAACTGAACTGGAGTGATCAAAAATGTAGCATTTTTCCTCCACGTCTCTAAATTTGCTCTTTTTATTTCATGGAAGATCAGAGATAGTACTGTGAGTTGGGTGTAATTGTTGCTACTGTTTCAATTTTTAGTTTAACTTCAATTAGAAGGAAAAAAAACAAAAAAAACATACATTTAAAGAAATAATGGAGAAGTCAAATTTTGAAGTAAATCAGGTAAATGTGATGAAGAATTGTCAGAGAAAATTCTGTCATTAAATAATGAAATCTTCTGACTCCGTACAGAGGCTTGTTTTTGTCTTGGTTGCTTTTCCTCTTACATCTCCCTTATTTTATGGATATCTCTTATTTTCCCCTCCTGTTTGGCTCTCCTATTCAGTTCCACATAGTTTTGCTGACAGACTTGCACAGTTCAGATATAAACAAAATAAGCAGAGGGATATACATATGAAAAGACCATGAGACACTCTGGATCACCCACTTTAGTTTTGCTTCACTGGAAACAAATGTATTTCTCTTTGTCTTTCCCACAGGCACCTGAGTCTGAAATGTTACTGCTAGTCAGGAAGCTGTACCTGCTGAGAGCATCCACTTCTGTCTCTGTGCTTAATGCGAGAACTGCTGTAGTGAAGGAATTAAAGTGTTTACAATCTGTCAAAATGTTAGTTCCCAGCTTTTGTAGTATTTTAGCTGAGAGACAGGAAAATCAAGATCTTACAGAATGTGTATTGGCAAATTCATTTACTTGCTGTGTACACTTAACAGGAATCTTGGCCATGAGGTTCATGAAATGTTTAAATCCTTACATCTATAAAACACAATAGTGATAACCATAAAAATGTATTTTCTCCTGCTTCAAAAGTAGATCTTGTTGGGACTGTATTCAGGCAGAATGAATGTTGCTTGACACATTTAAAACCTAGATGTATTAACAGTTGATAATATTCCAGGAAAATTACCATAATGTTTATTTCCTGAGAACAAAGAATTTGAGCAAGCTTAAACACACAAGATGAAGAATGATTTATTGTCTGTAAACAGATGAAAGGCCCCTTTTAAAATCAATTGCACATAATGAAAGAGAATTAATGGTGAAAAAAGAAGATTTTTTTTCATCAACTTGGATGTAAGATGACTAATATTGAAACAGCACCCTGGAAATTTATGGTAGTGTCTGAGCCAGTGGAACTAACAGGAAGAAGAGCTTCCACATACGAAACACATGCAGAGTATCAAAATACAGCAAACTCTCAATATTTCTTACTCTCTTGAAATTAAATATACTGCTTATTTTGAAACAAGCTAGATTTCTAAAGTAGCTTTGCGGCATTACTTTAAATGTGCTTTAGTTCTCTGTTATTTTTAGTTTCTACATTTGAAAAGTTTTTCATCTAAATGTGAAAATTTTGCAAATACTGAAAATTAGTGTATTTTGTCCCTACAACCTATTTTGGTGWATGATTCTAAGTATAGTCCATGTACATACAGCATAAGCCTCACTTTATAGTAGATTTTCTTCCCCATTGCCTGACTAGGTTTTATAGGTATGAAAAACAGGTGCTGTATGATCACACAGAATCATAGAATTAGCTAGGTTAGAAAAGACCTTTGAGATCAYTGCTCATAACCTAACACCACCTTGCCAACTAGGCCATGGCACTGAGTGCCACATCCAGTCTTTTCTTAAACATCTCCAGGGACAATGACTCCATCTCCTCCCTGGGCAGCCCATTCCAATGCCCAGTCAGTCCTTCTGTGAAGAAAAGGTGAATCTCTATTCATTCAAGGAGATGAATCTCAGTTTTCCATGGAGATTGTTGATCATATATGAACAACATGTTTCTAAACATAAATGCATTTTCTTCATATGTTTTCAATAACATTAAAAAAGAGTGGTTGTGGTGTGTGTTTTTGCAGGGTAGGCATAATGCATCTGCTATTTTTGCTGTKTGTAAAAGACTCAATGTACTGCCTCCATGGACTTAAATATTACTTTTTAAAGAGAAGGGAGTGGCATAATCTGTGGTATAAATTCTCATGAGCAGCAAACTTGGCTTGTAGATGAATCAGGCAAAAGAAACTAGTCTTTTTTTACACTTCAAGTATGAGGTACAGACTAATTATGTGAAGCTCAAAAACATGTGTCAAAGAGTTTTATGGGCCCCATTACCTTCCAGGTTCATAAAACACTGCCAACAAGCATGTCCCTCTCTCTCCTTTGGAGAATAAATAGCTCAATTAATTTATAGGACTCTTTCCATTTTGTATGTAAAAGAAGAAAATGAAGGTAAATTAATCTGAATAAATTGGATTTGTATTCTATTAATCTTGTGGGAATTAGTATCGCAATGATGTTAATACCATCATAAAATTTTTGTTGCTTACACTTCRTTGTGAAGAATGACAAACATAATTGTTTTCTTGGAATGGTAATGAGTCCAGATGTTATTTTCATGGACCAGTATAGGCTTTTGAAAGTTTGAACTAAACTTTGTACACATTTTTATTGCTTGGTTTGTTCTTTTGAATTTTGTCTCATTTGAAGTTTCATTTGTGTGAAAAATCATGGTTCCCTCCTCCTTTCATGCATTCAGTGCAGATCTGGAGAAATGACCACCAGGACCAACCCTCGTCTGGAAAGCATGGTAAGTTTCTGTAAGTGTCACATGAAAGCCAGGGRAACATTTTTGCTTTCATGGTATCTGAGCTAAAGATGAGGAAGAAAATACAACTTTGAAGCTGTGACCTGTTTCAATATCACAAACATATTTGTAAATTGAAATGATTCCAGAGATACTTGTTTGGTTTTTTTTTTGAGCACTTCAGTCAAACTTCAAGTATTGTTTTGGCCTTCCTGGATTTAGTTCTTACCACCTCTTCTATAAACAGGAGCTTTTTACAGAATTTATGTTCATTCTTGGTGCGGGGTAGAGTTGAATGCTGTGTGTGGCTTCTGCTGCTTGCACGTAGCAGATCTAGATGCTGATGAGAAGTMAACAGGAGTGCAACCACTGTGAGTCTGAAGGTGGTAGAGAAAAGGAATGCTTGTACTGTCCCGTGTTCATGGTTTGAGAGAAATGGCCCAGGTAATTTCAAGGTATTAATGTTGGCTGTCTGCAGCTGTTTTTGGGATGAAAGAAGGTGTATTTGGAGAACAGCTATATCAAAGATGCTGAGTTAGAATTGATATGACCATCTTCCTTTTCCCTATAATGCAGAGGTCATCAGCAGAGCCACAGGTGCTGTCTCAGGCTAGTGGCCCGGTCTGAAGCCCAGCTGACAGGTGGTGTTAGAGAGAAGGGGTTTTTACTACTTTACTGAATATTTTATTTAGAAAAAGGTGATTAGCAGCTGAGAACATGTCCAGCACTGAGATGTCAAAGTGATGCATGGTTTAGTACTTTTAATGCTTGGCCAGCAGTTATAATCAAATGACCAGTCTTTCTGAGGTACATAAATGTACATTTTTGCACATGCACATTGAGACCATTGAGACTTGACATCTAGGTCTTGTGACTGAGTTACAGAAAAACAGTTACTTCACTAATTAGAAAATGTTGTGTCACATTCTCTACAGGAAAATAATTGGTTTGACCCTATTGCTAAAGAACAGTACACTTACTGAAATAGAAGAAAAGCTATTGATATTTTCTTTTACTGGATTAACATGGGAACAAAAAAAATAGGGTAAGGCTTAATCTTCACTGAATCCCAGTGCATCTTTTTTTCCTCAGCTGTGTAATTCTTCACTTAGAAAAATGATARTAAAAATCCCATAATAATTTAGGGTATCTTGTTTCATTGATCAAGTTATTAGAACTTGCAATGAAAGAGAAATAATGACAGAAAGGGATAAAGTGGTAACTTTCTGTTTATACTTCAAGGCTCCCTTTTGCAAGAACTTTGATAGATTTAGGTAGCTACCAGTCACAGCTACAGCGAGTGACTGGAGAATTTATTTTAAGCTTCAGTTGTGTTCTCTTGACTGCTGATACGTGTGAACAGACCAAAGTTAATAGTTGTAATTATTTTTCACATTGATAATTACTTTAAAATTTACTGATTTTAATACATTTTTTTCCATTTCCTTGCTGATAATTTTCAATCTACCGACAACATCAGTTATCCCCAAAGTTGAAGCCATTTTTTAACTAAAAACATTACGATTTTTTTAACAGCTGTTTTCCCTCCTGTTTTCCACATAGTAAAGAGTACAGCTGCTTCCTACTAAATGAAAACTATAAAGAATTTTCTTTTACATATAAAATCAGATAGCTGTTGCAGTAGGTCTCTAGAAGCAGAATTTGTTCTTTGGTTGGTTTCCCTAGTTTAAAACAAATGGTTTGACTATGGCATCATTTGTAGTCTGTATGACTACAGTATGAGTTTGTGATGTTTTGTTCTGAAGTAAAGGGTCTAAATAATRTCAAAGAATGCCTTGTTTCTAATGCTTGAAGAAGGAAATGTAGTTAGGGTGAACATAACTCCTTTAGCTTGCATAGTAAAATCTTACTGATAAGTTATCTCTAAGAAAAAGTATAACACCGAGGGGTGATTAGTGAAGACTTCGAATAGAACGGGAGTAACTCCACTTAGATGAAGCACAGCATCATATGAGATTCATTGAGAAGATGATGGCAGGTGATCATCCTTCTCCACTTGGCCCTAGTGAGGCCATATCTAGGGTATTGTGTTCAGTTCTGGTCTCCACAGTTCAGGAAAGAAAAGGAGCTACTGGAGAGGTCCAGTGGAGGCCACAAAGATGAGGAAAGGTCTGGAGGGAGCATCTCTAAAGACAGACTGTGGGAGCTGGACCTGTTTGGTCTAGAGAAGGGGAGACTGAGAAGGGATCTCATCAATACCTAAAAATATTTCAAAGTGCCAAAAGTATGGTGCCAGACTCTCTTTCATGGTGCCCTGGGACAGGACGAGGAACAATGGCAATAAACTTAAAAACAAGACATTCCACCTCAACATGAATGAGAACTTTACACTGAAGGTGACAGCTCTGGAACAGGCTGCCCAGGGAGGTTGTGGAGTCTCCCTCTCTGGAGACATTCTAAAYYCMCCTGGAAACATTCCCATGTAACSTAGGGCAGGGGTTTGGAACAGATATTCTCCAGAGGCCACTTCCAACCCTAACTATTCCATGATTCTGTTTCCTAACTATCAACGTAGATTTCTGCAGTAAAATGAAAGATCAGCTGTCATCTTCCAGCAGCAGAGATCCTTGGCACAGTGGTTAGTTGCTGGAGAACTGTGAATCATTATTGGGATTAGGAAAAAGATGTATGACCCCAAGGTGAATTAAAAATCTGAGAAGTGTTAATGTCACTATAGACAGCATTGTGGAGACTCCATTAGCAAAGCCATATATAATTTGCCATGCTGAGAAACTCATATTGAACCAGGGAGAAAAATTATTGGATATTAAAAAAAATGGAATGTCTGTTCTAGAAATGAAGTTGAAAATTGCTTGACTTGTTTAGCCAAACAAAAACAGAGATAAAAAGTACATCAGATGAGTAAAAAAGTAAAAAAACAAAACAAAACAAACAAAAAAAACACAAAAAAAACCAGAAACAATGAGATTAAGTGTAAATGAAATTTCATTTATTTAGAAACAGGTTTTTATTATATAGGAGTCTGTGATAATAAGGTACTGAATTTGATGACTTGAAGAGATCTCACACAGGCTTTTGTTTTACTGCTGACTCTTGGTCAAATCATTTTTCATAMAGACAGGTTCCTTGAATGCTGTGGCTGGCATAAGAGTGTGTAGGATCGTGTGGCTGAGATTAGTCCTGATTAGTCTTCATTAAATCATGGAATTACCTATGGATTATTCTTGATACCTATGTCTTCATCTCTTGATATCTCTGACATGTTGATTAGCTCCCTTGAAGGGTTTGATTAGACCTCAAGTTTTGAAGCTGGAATGACTTCTGTTCATCAGTATTGTGTGTTCTTATCCGTAGGACTTCCCCAAATGAGTCCTGGGAAAGATCCATGTCTTTTGTGTTACATTTCTTCTGTTGAGAAGACACATTTAGGTACCCAAAGCTGTGATTGATGTAATTTATCATTTTATAGATTGCAGTTCTGTTTAGTTCAGTTCTTTATTTATACTGAAACACAGGAACAAATTTGCTTGGTTACATCAACAACTTATTCAGCCCAATACTCACAGAGAGAGCTGTCARTGTATACCTGGGGAAATGTAAGGGTAGCACAAGGCTGTAGGACACTTCCCTCTAAAGATATCYGTTCCCCAGCTGTTTCTTCTTAGGAAGTTTGGGGTTAAATGAGATTTAGAGGCATTTAGTAAATGATAAATGATTTCCATTAACTCTATTTAGCATGGCTGTTAAAAAATTTTTACCTCTTGTATTTCCTAGGGTCATCAGATACCACTGTAACTGATGTTATTTAGAATAGCAGTACTATGCCATAAATTGTATCCAGCTGCAATGCGCGACAAAGCATTGGAATTGGGAAAGCACTGATTAACTGTGATGTTAATGTGATTTAATGTGACTTTTTTTCAGTATGACTGATACCTGGTTTGTTAATTCATGATCATCATGTAGCATCCTTTATCACACAGTTAGGAATAGGGAATAAGAACATGTAATACTATATTTGAGAATGGAAATATATATTATGATAATGAGAATATCAAGCACTCCCCTACCAATAATGTMTTCTCAATCTTCTCCCTTTCTTTTGGTAAACTGAGAATAGCATACTGTGTGTTTGTGTGTTTGTTAAAATAATTCTCATAAATATTTTGAGATTCTGTTCTATAGCCCTTTCTTATCTTTTTCTGGTCAGTTCAGAAACACATTTTCTGGGGACATAAGGAAATGTTCAGTTTTGTAAGAATTTTTTGACAGAATTCTTTTTTAATAATACTTCTGAAGATAAACAATATGAAGTATTTTTTAGCTAAAATTTTAAATGATAATAAAGTCGGTTGAAAGCAAGAGTGGAATGGCGGACTTCACTAGAACTCCTTAAAGCTGGGATTATGCAAAACTGATTGAAGTCAGTTTTCAACTCAAAGATGTTGAAGTGAATCCCTAAATCCCTACCGTTCCTCTGGTATTACAATGAGTAATGAACACTCTGTATTTCACTTGCCTAGTTGATTAAAGAAGTGGATTTCAGAAGCCTTCCTGGGTAAATCTTTCTTYGCTGAAATGAGGACTGATATTAGCTTTAGAACTTTGTCTCTTTAATCAGCATGAYTTTTATAAATTACAGTTTATTTCCTGTTAGTAGACAATCCTGAAAGATTTTGTCATTTMTTGTCAACAACATTTTCACTGTTATTGTAGTTTCTCATTAATTTTTGAATTAAAAATTTGCCCAAAATTCTAGATTAAAGGAGCATTTTAGATTATGGTTAAATTCTTTCACTTAGTAAGCAGATTTGAGTCAATTGAGAGGTGATTATTCTCAGCTAACATCTGTCAAGCACTGGCAGTAACATAATCCTTATGCAAAAGCTTATTACATTGACCTTATAGTCAATGGGTTTAAGAGAAACATCCTTGGTGAAAAATCACATCAGAAATGTTCTTTCTGATTGGCTTAACAATACTGTTACTATTAACTTTATGGTGTGCTACCTAAGGAATAATTAAACCAGATGGTGTGTTAAACCCAACTGAAAGAATAAAGATATTTTTACTTTTAAGTTGATCAAAATTAGGTAAAACAACATATGTTCATATGTATTACGATTCCTTTAATTACGTATTAACTGCTTTCCTTAATATTCTTCTTGGTGATTTGAGAGCTCTGCCTCTTGAAAAAAACTCAACAAAAACAAACCCAACAAAATTCCTCTTCTTTTTAGACTCTCTGGTCACTCAYACCCCTGTGTTGCTGTGTGTTTTATGTAATTTAAATAAACAGGTTGCACACTGCAGAATCCTCAAATTACATGAAACCGAAATGCAAGCTATTTTGGGCCACATTCACATTGTACAAATTAGGGCAGGTACATCCAAAGAAAGGATTTGGAGATTGCCTCTAAAGAAGCACAGTTTGTACAAATGAGCAAATTACATTTTATGCAACAGATGTTGAGGAGGGAATTACAAATACTCCAGTTCCTGTTATATTARCCCTGACTTGCCACCATTTCTCTTTAGCAGTGCCATGCAGGGCTAATGATACAGAATAAGACACCACACCATATACATAATGTCTAAAGTCTCTCTGCTGCCCATATGCAGAGCTGTTATTTTTATTCCTCAAATAATTACTATGTTATTTTTATTCCCCATTATTCCCCAAAGCATAAAATACTATTATACTTACTTTTTCATACCAGTAACTCTTTTCAAATACTGACGGTATTTCCCTCCTAAAGATTATCTGATGAATGGAATGCATCTCATGGAAATATGCAGTCTCATTGCCTGAACTGATCTAAAATTAAATGAGAGTGGAAACACACAAATGAGATTTATGATCATAAAGCATTATGGAATAATGTTTTATCTTCACAGCTGCTTCTTATCCAGGTGCTGTTAAAAGCACTGAAAATATTCATAAAATTAAGTTAACTGTATTTTGATTTTGTGAAGGATTCTGAATCATGGGCTTTCATTAGGTTGATCATTTTATATGCTTCTGTCTTCCAGTGTAAATTACTTCTTATTCACAACTACCTGTTCAAACAACTCATAGAATAGCGTTAACATTGAGTATCTCTTCTTGTGATGGGATTAGCCTTACTTWTTTCTGGGAGAGCTTCAGTTGGTTGATATGAGAGAGAAAAATTATCTTAATATATTATCTATAATTGCCTGTTATATTCCTCAGCTCTAAATTTCTTCTAGTTATGAAGAASTCCATAGTATCAGTATGAGTTGTCGACCATTCAAATAATGTTAATGTTTCAAAGTACAGAGATTAATTTAAACAGAAAGACTCTTGATCTTTTATTTGTGTCTAAATGGAGAAGCAATGTGATAAAAGATAAATCAATGTACTTCACAGGTATAATGATTTCCTATGAATATGCCAAGCAGGACATTCATGTGAGTATTTATATGAAGTCATTTTTATTAGCAGATTTTACACATAGATAGTGTAATACCAAACAAGTAAATAAGTGTTGCTATTGGTGTGTGGAAAAAACCCTTTTTTACTATATTTAATAYTAATTTAATAGAGAAAGCTAAGCCTGATGCAATTAATGTTTCAGTTTAATATAGGATGTTGCTGCCTTATTTTCTATAATGCTTTGAACACTTTTATTGAATTCTATATCTAAACTGGGCTTCAGTCACAAGTCTGCATGATAGAATCACAGATTTTCAGAGCAGTTGATGTTGGAAGGGACCTCTGAGTTCATCTGGCCCAACAGCTCTACTCAAGCAGGCCCATCCAAAGCTGATTGCATATGATTATGCCCAGATTATTTTGTAGCATTTCTAAGGATGAAGACTCCACCTGTGCCACTACATGGTCACCCTTACATTAAAAAAAAATGTTTCCTGATGTTCAGAGGAAACCTCCTGTGTTTGTGCCCCATTGCCTCTGGTCCTATATCTGGGCACAACTGAAGGGACCTTGACTCTGTCTTTAYACCCTGCCTTCAGTTATTTCACATCGATCAGATTCCCCTGAGACTTCTCTTCCCTAACCTSAACAGGCCAAGCTCTCCTCAGCGTTTCCTGAAAGGAGAGAAGCTGCAGTCCCTTTGCCATCTTCATGCCTTCACTGAGCTGTTTCCAATATGTYCATGCCTTATACTGAGGATCCCAGAACTGGACACAACACTCCAGCTGTGTCYTCAGCAGGGCTGAGCGAGAGGGGAAGGATCATATCCGCCAAGCTTCTCTCCACAATCATCTGCTGTGGCCAGGGATACCATCAGCCTGTTTCATTGTTGGCTTGTAGTCAGGTTTTTGACCTTTTCTGCCAAGCTGTTTTCCAAATGACTGGTGTCCAGATTATTGGGGTACAGCATATACTCGTGCATTTCTCGTTGAACTTCATGAGGTTCCTGTCAGGGCATTTTGCCAGGCTGTTTAGGTCCCTTTGGATGGCAGCAACACCCTTTGGCACATCAGCCACTTTTCTCAGTTTTGTGTCACCTGCAAATTTGCAAGACTGCCCTAGTGAAGATGTTATAAGGGACTGGACCCACTGTTGATCCCTGGGATACGCCACTAGCTTTTGTTTTCCATCTAGGATTTGTGCCACTGATCACAGCRCTCTGGGCCTGGACATTCAGATTTTGTTCAGTTCACCTTATTGTCWGTTCATTCAGCCCATACTTCAGCAGCTTCTCTGTGATGGTCTTGAGAGAGAAACTTAAAATCTTCAATGAAGTTAAAATAGACAATATCCATTACTCTCCCATTGTCTACCAAGTCAGTTATTTTTTTATTAGAAAAGGGATCTACTCCTTTTGTTGAGCATGGATTATTGTAGTTTAGGACAGTTGAGTAAGACTTGAGGGTGAAACTACATTAGAGAAGGATGCAGTGTAATCTGTAAAAGGAAGACGACAATACTACCAAATTCTGTCTGCCTRGAAATCCCTTAAAATAGTATCAAGAGGAAATGGTCTTTTATTGTAATGTCAAGAAATTTATGGTTTTAGCCTACACTACRATTCACAGAATTGTAAAGGACTATATGGAAAATCTATGCCCAAGTCCTCATTAAATTTGGCAATAATGAATGGTTTGAAAAAGCTGGAAATAGCATGTATTGTAGAAACCTATGAAATGAAGCAATTCTCAGGGAGTCTTCTATTCAAATGCTTTCCTTTGCAGCTGATGTCCTAAAGTACAGCTCTTGTCYTTTCTACTTACAGACATCTCTGGCCATGTCACAGGTTCATTACCATTAGTGCATTTTCAAGCCAGTGAGTAAAGAAATGAAAAAGTTGTAAAAGAGCTAGAGAGAATAACAATTGCACAAGAAAAAAAAATTACATTGAATTACAAAGTTTGCATTTTTAGTATGTGCTTGAAATCAATCAGCACATTTTGTTGAGGCTCCCTAGAAATGTTAATGGAGATAGAACTAACTAAAGCCTTCAGAAATTATTCTAAAAAGTATTCAAATTATTTCATAATTCCATGTAACCCTCATACAATTCTCCATTTATATGAATCTATATTACATTCAGCAAGACCTTTTCAAACAAGTTTGACCTTATGGTGCTCTTAAGCAAGAAATCTTACCCCTTGTTATCTTTAGTTATTGGCAAAAAACAGTGGTTCTTACTGTTGCCATGATCAAGGAGAGCATTCAGCAGTCTGAAAGGAGCAGRGTAAATTCCAAAATCGTTTCACACTTGCACACTGAAATAGCTTCTTTCAAGCCAGTTTTTCTCCCTTGCCTTAATTGCTCAGTTTGTTTTATCAGATCTGTTCGCTTACTTATGTTAGTCTTATGTTAGCTTTCTCTGTAAAGGATTTAACATAAAATACTCACATGAGAGATACAACACATTCTATAGCGTTAAGCACTGCATAATTCTGTTCTTAGTCGTGTCTCAAGGTAGTTAAAATGTAAACCAATAAAGCCTGTGCAAGCTTGTTCTTTGTGAATGAGTAACACTGATTTCAAAGTWGACTATGCCTGATTTACAAACACCAAGGTTGTTTTTAAAATTATATGACAGATGTGTAAGCAGGAGGGAAAAGAATCGTGCACAGTAGCAGAGTGAATCTCACAAAATTTGTTCTCAAACTCCATTTTTGAAAACTGAACTAGTGAGTGGATAAYTGATTGTTGCACTGTCTCCCAGCAACTAGTACTGTCAAAAATATACAGAAATTTTCCACATCGCAGAACAATGATATAAAGAGAAGAATAAATGCAGTGAAACCACAGGACTAGCAACATAAAATGAGGAAGAATTAGTGTGAATTACTTTAGAGATATTTTATTCTTTCATTCCAGATATTCAGTCTTACACATAAGGTGGCAATTTTAATGCTATATGTGTTGATACTCTGGATTGGAAGGGCTTGGGACAGCAAACCTTGAGTAACAAACATGCTCCCTGACTTCCTGACACAGAAGCAAGTCTGTGGAAGTCTTCCAGAAAATAGCTTATTAAAAATAAATATTTTTWAAAATGAAAGATCAGAAAAATCCCACAATAGTTATCTCTGAACTCTCCAGGTCTGTCTCTCAAGTCTGAAACATCATCAATCAATTCTTTCTAATCCTGTGAAGGTGTTGGAARTACTAAAGTGGTATAGAATGCCAGAAAGTAGTCAAACCTAGAAGATAATATTCTCATTTGAATATAACCCTTCAAAATTGAACTCAGTGGTAACAGTATTAAGAAATTTTTCGAGAGAGACCAAGGTCTCAAATAGTCTGCTATTCTGTCTCTGACAGTGGCAGGAGAACATTCAAGCCTGACCATCTACTGCAGTCTATTTTATGCAGAGTCTCATTTATTTACCATGAGYATCTGTGTTCGCAGATAGCAGGGAAGAAAATCCAGGTACATATGAAAAGTTACTGCCTTTAGAGCTGACTTCCATTCTATCTGAGCAGCACACTATGATATTCCCCCATTTCTGTGACAATACAGTCTAAATATTACAAAGACKTTGTTTTGAGTTAAAACATGATTTGAACACATATCTTCAAACATTTGCATAATAGTGCAACTAGGAGAAAATTACCTATTCTTGTTTCCCATGAATATTCACCAGTTTTTTTGTTCAGTTTCTTCAGGCCTGATACTTCTAACACCAGGACAAAAGTAGCTCTTTTGTTAGTTCTTTCTTGACTAGAGATGTCCATGCTCCTTAAATGTAAGAAAATCAGTATCTGTTCTTACGAAGAACTGAACGCTTCAAAGACAAATTAGAATTTCTTAATCTTCAGGCTTTGTACTTCAGTATGAAAATACTGATACACACTGCTAGAAACCTATAGTCACCTTTGTATTATAATAAAGAAACCTTCTCCTCGGGAAGGATCACTGACTTTTTTTTTACTCTTGATGTAATATTTTCCTTTATAATAACAATTGGTGAAATAACTGTAAGGTAATTCTGTGTCARGGGTCAGCATAGGACCTAACCTTTTATTAGTTAAACTCTGATAAAGAAGGGTATTGGATGAACCTTTTCCCTGTGAATTTTACCTTTGTGGGTAAAAGAAAATGTTAGATACAGCCCATTTGCATTATTTTCAATAAGCCAATTCTACCATAAGCCATTGGGAACAATTWAAAAAAATACAAAATGCATTCAGATTTCCAGGAGCAATTTGCAGTCTTAAAAGTTCCTGTCTCTACTTTGCTGTAACAAACAATACTTTAACAATGTGCCCTAAATACATGACTACAGATTACTTGAATTTGAAAATCCACCCTGGATCAAAGGAGACGGTGATTTCATTCAACCTGAGGTGTTATTTACTTTCTGAGCTGGTACCTAAGTTACTGATGTACRATGCCAAAAGGTAAATTATTTTGAGCTAGATTTAATTTGAATTTCATTACATTTTTTTTGTTTGACAGAGGATTTGGCATTCATTTCTTTTCTTCATTTTGAGGATCTTTCACTTTTAATAATTGTGTTTCCTAATGCCCTAATCTGTTTATTACAGTACAACTTAACTTGAACAATGCTGCTTCTGTTCAAAATAAACAGATTTGGTATGTCTGTGAAATAGACTTATGTGTAGTAGGATGCTTTACCATCTAGAAAAGCTTGGAGGTGTCTGAATGCTTAAGAAATTATAAAGCCGGTAGATTTAGCATTTGTATATCTGCAGGCTCATGCTTATTCAGTTGTATCAAGGCAGCTTAAGCTAATATCTAATCTTCTTATGGAATAGTTCTTCCTGTAACAACAGGATTGTGCATAACAAGCTTCATCAGGCATGTGGCTCTACTGTGGTGTGAAAGGGAGGGAGGGAGGAGTTGCCTAACCTTTTATTCTTAATCGAATTTTTGATTATCATTATCCTTGCATATATAGGACAGCCCAAGGGTCTTGCTGTGCTGCCATGTATTCAACTCATACAAACCAAGAAAGTGATGAAGAAATCACTGTCCACCTTGATGCTCTCCTTTATGCTACTATTCCATCAAAGGGGGAAATAGACAAATGGTGCTGGAAAATTATTTTGGTACTATGCTGAGCTGAGGTATGTATGACAATGGAAAAAAATAGATTAAATTTAGTTATCCATGTACTAGAAGGGAAAACGAATGAAAAAAAGTTAGCAATGTTTTCGTAAAAAATGATATTAATTACATACTGATTTTCTCTTTCTGACAGAAAACCCTTACTTATAAATCTTGAAGTAGAACTCTAAATTGCATTTTCTTATTTCAAATTCATACTTTGTAAAAAAACAATGAGGCAGTTTAGTTGTATGCAGAGATTCAGTTCACTGCTCATTTTTCTCAGYACTTTTCAGTTGTATTCAGTTAAATTGGCAGAATTCCCTTAGGCTTCAAGGAAAAGTCTAGAACCTCTATAGTGGAATTGATAAACCAAGAGASTTAATACCTAAAGGAGCAGCAAAAATCTAGAAAGAATTTCAAGGGATGATGTAGTGGGAAACACTGGGGAATTGGGTAGAYTTTACTTTTTTTGTAATGTAAAAGACTAAATAAATTTCTCTCGTGTATTTCACTGATCTCATCGATAAGCTGAAATAACATAACAGGAAAGATTAATCTACTTCCTGATGTACCTGCAGATATTGTCTTCTCTTTAACAAGTAGTGCAGCTGAAAGTGTCCAAGGAGAAAAACAATRAAAAAACTTTCCAATGCAGCTCCTCATCAAGTTTATTGTCATCTTACAAAGTAAAATGACTTAATCTTGTCCTCCTTCATATCCAAACCCCATGTTTTTTTTTTTCCCTCTGTTTTATAAACCCGTTTTTTTTTTACTGTGGTGAAAGAATATTGAGTAATTTTACTGTAGGGTGTTAAGTTGTAAAACCATTAAATATCATACTTAAATTGAGAAACAAAGAGAGCATAGTATGCATTTTCATGGATTTTGTAAGCTGTACTACTGTGCTGGGAAGTTACAGCTTGGTGATAAAATTGGTCATTTATTTTATTAATGAGAAATGTGCAGCATAATATATGGTGTGTTTTCTAATGTTAGATAAYGAAGGGAAATATCATACTATCTATTAAGTAACTTAAATGCTTTTTCCTTATTTCACACTCATAAAAATGTGAAAAATAAAATTGAACATTTTATTCATCTGTTTGTGGTAGCATTCCAAGAWTTTTTTCCCCTTTTTCATAGAAATCCAAAGTAAATTTTTAAGTTTTTTAAGGAAAAAAGGAAAACATTTTCATATAATGCCTTAAAATGTACAATGTAGAAGCTTTTGAGTGTAGAATAACTTCCAAAAAAAAATACTGACACTACAAATAGTTTATTTTTTTATAAAGCATGTTTTGCATGTGCATCCTTATTCATMATTTTTCTTCAAATTAAGATTTTGTCCTCTACCCAATGCACAATTAATATAGCAAAATTATAAAAAAGTAACAAAATGCAGATAAGCCTCTCGGAAGTAGCTATTTAACATAAGGTTTTCTCTTCTTGCTGGAAACTAATCATACTTCATTTTGTATGTAGGGTCACCTTAATTTAGATAAAACATAGTCACAACATGCAGAAAATTAACATCATCCTCAAAATTATGGCTTCATAGAGCCAACTTACTTTCACTAAAATGTGACTTGATTTTCTTCTATAAATGATTTTACCAGGTTCACTCAGACTTGTCTTGATTTGTTCATAACTCAGTTGGGCATGTAACCAGTTTAGAAGGCTGCAGAAAGCTTATGAGTGAGCTTTGGAATCACAGAATAACTATGTTTTAGAGTGACTGCCTATAGAAAAGCTATTTGCAGCTTGCTTGACCTCTTTCATGTAATATTGCTGGATCTGTCTCTTTTTCTCCCGTGTCGTCAGCTTTTGTTCCTTTATTTCAAACACACTTAATTATATTTTATTCTTATCACCCCATTGAAGGGAAAGGATAATAACATATCCATTAGACTTCATTAAACTGATGATAAAAGCCAGAAATTCTAAAGGAATATTTACAAGATGAATAAGTTTTATTTAAAAGTATGGCTTCTTGGGTCTTGCATTATCCTAATACATCTTTAGAGCTGTAACTAAAAAAYACCAAATGGGTCTAATCTATTAAACATGAAAGAAAAATATGGCAGAGAGATTAAAATTATAATCAAACTCACTGTCATTTAAAAAATCATTAATTCCTCCAGGCTGTTCATTGTTATTAGTAGTTGAGATATTTTTATTTCTTTGGTTTTATWGTTTGTAACTCAGATATGTCTCAAGTTGCTTCCAATGGGATGAATTACAAATATAATTAATTAATTATTTTTTTTCTGAGCTACAATTCAAAGAATGAGATATTTGAATGTTTTKATTCTTATTTCATATTAGATAAATAAGAATTTATCATTCAAGTAGAACAATAGCTGCAAGTGTACTTTTGCAGATCTGGGCTCATCATTATTACAGAGAAAAGAGGGGCAGTGTATTGACCAAAGATGGACAGTCTATGCCATGGACAGGTTAAATGCTGGAAAGCACAGCAGTAATATAAAGAAAAGAATTTGTTTTTATAGAGGATCTCTTATAACTTCTTCTTTTCTTGTTAATAATTAAAAAATGAATGAATTTTTAACAACAATGAAAAAAACTGCCAAAATTAATAAAGCAATCCTTTTTTTAGATAGCACATGATGAACCATTCAACTTAGTGCAATGAGGAATCAAGAATATTGAAAACTGAATTAAACTGAAACCATATTTGTTCTTTATATGGAAAATCACTATTAATTATAATTAAAAAAAAAAAAATTACCCTTCTAAAACCTTGCAATTTACAAGGTAAGTCTATCCATAGCTTATGATAGCTATGGAGGGGCCTCCACWTAGTGTATTCTGTGTCTGTTAGGAGCAGAATTTCCTCTTACTGAAGGTGAWCCTGGCCAATGTCAGCAGCATGGTGCTGTACTAGATGAATCGCCCRTCTTGTAACTTTCTTCTTATGTTGCAAATAAGAGAGATGCTTTATAGGATTATTGGGMTATAATAGGATGATTTAGTGAGAAATCTTTTGAGGTGATAGAGGTCAGTTGGCTTAAATTTTCTCTCACTCTTGGTGTTAACTGAATATATGGGATGCACATCTGAAAGTGTAAAATGGTGTCAGAAGAAAGAGCAGATGTCAGATTAATTTTTGAATGTCTGCCAAAGTTTTGTAAAGTTTAGTTCTTGGAATCTTTTGAAGCTTTCCAGGGTTTGATCCAAATTACTGTGGTTGCAAATTCTATCGCTTTTATGTTACTCTCTGTTATTTTGCCTCTCTTTCATAGGTTTTTTTTCTTTCTTTTTTTTTTTTTTTTTTTTTTTTTTTTTTTTTTTCCTTTAATATAATGCATGAGTCCAAAGATCATTTCAGGGATGATATATATATTTTAGTTTTGTAGACCTCCACATTTCCTAGCTTTTCTTTCCTGACAAGTTCTATCATGCTGACCCATTGTTCCTATTCACATTAACTATATGTATGCTGTGCTTCTTAACAGTGCACCAGAGATATAATAGGGTTTTTTCCTCATCTTTACAAGGCACAGCTAAAAAATTGAACCCAACAGTATGCTCTCTCAAAACCTTATATAATCTCAGCTCATTGTTATTGTATATAAAGAATCTTCCAGTATAATTTTGCATTTCAGTGAARTTAATTCTAGTCTTTCATTAAACTCCCATTGTGATCTAAGCTTCTGATGGAAATTTAGAAATATTTCATCACCTTCATGTTTTCAGAATCATAGCTATTAGACCAGAAGTGATGGTTTCTTACATAGGCATGAAGAATTCTTTTAACATTTATGCTAATTGAAATGGGGTTTTTAATTTTTAAATTTGAACTATATAATGTTTGCATTATGTGTTTAGAAATTAGATTCCCCCTCATCTTTTGCTCTCCAGAAAAAGTGACAAGTTTAAAGAAAGTTTATTAACTTGAAAGTAAACCTGACTAGTCTTAATGATACCAGGAGTTAGGAAGTACTGTCAGAACCTCCAAATGGAGAAGGAGCAAAAGATGTGGAGGTGTTCACAGTGGCAAAGAGAAGGCATGAGAAGATACAGAATATGTGAGTAGAACAGAGAAGTGAGTCAAACATGAGGACAATATATGAAAGTGTCTTACTGGTTTCTTTCTCTGAAAAACGGAATCCATAGCTGTGATGGTTTTCTGCTGAATTTTTGTGAAGCTTAGCTTTTTTTTATTTTTCTTTGCTCCTTGTTGGGCAGATGGGCCCATTTGGCATCAGATTCTCTTGGGAGAATAGAAACGAATGTGGAAGATGTGGCTCCATGGAGTGCGAAGTTGCGTATCTGGGCAGGAAAATAAGCTTAGGGGAGCAATACACATTTCCATCTTCCCTAAGGCATTTGTTGTGTAGACTGCTGTTGGTAATGCTGCTTCTCATTCATGTGTCAGGTCCTGAATTCTGTGCTGTGAAAGCTCTGTATCTGTTATCTGTGAAAGCTGGAAAGATCCTCAGCAAAAATGATTCTTCAAAAGGAAGGGCTATGACAAACCCAAACACTGGTCTGTTTATGCTGTGATCCAAAGTGACTCTAGCCTCATAGTCTTGCTAAAATTGTGGGGGTCTTTTGAACAGACATGCCAGTAATTGTATTTTCTTTACAAATATGCACTAAAAATCTACATAAAATGGATGCAGAAAATAGGGGGAAAAAGGCCAAGAATTTGTGCAAAGCTCAATGATATTCATGTCAAATTACATCAAATTCTCACTTAAGCCTAAATGTACTTAATGTCTCAAAAGGAGGCTTTAGTCCTAGTGACTGACTAAAGTCCCAGTGACTGTGACTATTAAAAATAAATTCTTAGGTTGAGTCCAATTTGAATTAGAATAAACAATCTCTTATTTTCTGATTTAGTGAATGAGGGTTTTAATGAGCTTAGGCATAAGGATGAGTTTGTGAGCATTCCTTTACAATGGAGTCCAATGGCTATGACATAAATATTTTGTTGCTCAACACTTTTAATATGAGTCTAATAAATGGTCTCTGCTCCCTGCATGGTCCATGGAGAGATTCCAAGTAATTTCAAGGACATTTAACTTACTCTAGACACAAAATGTATTTTGTCTTACAACATTAAAAATTAACAGTAGTTTAATAATTCTAAAATACCTTAAATTTTTAGAGTTCTTTCTAAATTATGGAGAATCTTTGTTTTAAAATGGTGGAAAAGTAGCAAGTTCATACTCCTGTTACTAGACTGCCCTCATCAGACTGTCCTCTATTTCTTAATTTATGGAAAGAACCACAGATCTTCATTCCTTGGAGCCTTGAATTATCTGGCGGTGTTCTGTCAATTATTGCGTYTCATGTTGTCACTGGTATAGTAAGAGATTAAATCACTTTTTTTTGTGCTTCTAACATTAGCTTTAGCTTTGTAAAGATGATGTAAATCTATTATATGTACAGTTTGGATAAGGTTTTGCTGAATGACACTTGCTGCTCAAACAGCAAAATAGTACATTAATAGTCATCATACATTATGTTCCCAAGCTAATCTATTCATAGGATTTGAGCTGAAGATCACTTAGCTTCTCAGTCAAGCTTTAATTACTTCAGAGGCTTACAAGGAATCTATGAATCTAATAATTCAGGGGGGTTGAAACTGGATTATTCAAGGATTATTGGTTGTCTGTGGTTACTTGTAATTAGCCACCTGATTTTGGCTTTTTCCATCTCTAGGGGAGGGAACGTAACCATCTTAATATAGCACAAGACTGAGATGAGTCCTGTTAGCTTAGCTCTCTGATTTGTGTGTAGAGCGTACTTTAAAAGGCACTTGACTTTGTGTAAATTTCTCTGTTGATAGCAGTGGAGATCACAATGCTAAACCTTCTTTGTAAAACATTTAGTGAGYATTGATAAAAGCTCTGCATAGGACTAAGTACTTTTTTTATCATATCTAGTTACCAGAAACAGATCAACAGGGACAAACAGAAATAAAGAAAATTAATWACATGATAAACATGATGCCTATAAGATAAACATGATACCTATAAACTACTCTTGATAAGAAAGTCGTACTGATGTTAATGAGTCCAATCTCAATTAAGCAGACAGTTAGTGTCAGAAATATTTTTGGCAGCTGATCTGAGCTTATTTATGCATCCATCACTGTACTGTGTGAGAGCCATAAATATTGTGCATTAAATTGGTATCAAGCACACATGTTGTAAGAATCCAGTATGTATAAGCCAGCACTGATGCTCTTGTACTGCCTGTATTTATAACCTCACCGAATTGTCAGCTCACTGCTGTAGTGTGTGCACTTCATTCAAGCTACGTGGTTCAGTGATTCTTTCTAAGAACATTTGATATAGAAGTTCCTCAGTTCATGGGAGACAGTAGTGAAGCAAGGAAATGGGGAAGCTGATTCCACCTGAACTGATTGATGTGCAACAGAATTTTCCTTACCCATGAGCTTGTCTATGCACTGATGGAAAGTRCCTATTATTTGCTGCACAACTGTCTTCCCAAACACATTGCCATTTTTTTGTCTGCATAAGATATAAAAACACATGAAGCTACCTGAGATCTTCCAAGGAATAGATAGACTTGGCTGTCTGCTAGAAACTATTTAATTCTGTGTTTAGAATTTTTGAAAAGGACAGAGGATAGTCAACTAAACATATGCAGCACTTGAAGCCAAGAAGACAATTACTTATTTTTCAGTGATTCATGCTACCAGCATGCCAAACTAGAGTAATATCATCTTCTGAAACAATATAATCTTTTCCTAGCATTTTTTAATTAATCCTTCTTGTTCTTTCTTATGGTGTTAATCCTCTTTGGCTAGTTTACCCTCTTCTTTCTCAACGTCTAAGCAGAATTTCATAAAACCAATAGATTACACAAAAGTAATATACATCTTATTGTTTATGATGTTTTCTGTATGGTTTGCAAGCATGTACTACATGTATTTATTCTCCAAATAACTCTCCTAGTTTAATAGCATAATTCATTACAGATACTGGCTTTTTCTTCTATGGAGAAATATCATGAAGTTTGTAGTAGCAGTGTAAAGGCAAAAAAATCTGTCAAAATGAAATCATAGAATTGTTAGATCATAGCAATATATCAAATCATAGCATCATAGCAATAAATCAGATTGGAAGGGATTCCAAAGGATCACTGAATCCAGCTCTCTGGTCCTTGCAGGWCTACCTAAAACTAAACCAWATGACCAAGAGTATTGTTCAGACACTCCTTGAGCTCTGACTGGCTTTGTGCCACAACCACTGCCCAGGGGAGACTGTTCCAGTGATTGACCACTCTCTCAGTAAAGAAGCTTTTCCTAATGTCCAGCCTGAATTTCCTCAGAYGCAGCTTTATTCCATTTCCTCCTGTCTGATCACTGGTCATCAGAGAGCAAAGATCAGTACCTGCCCCTCCACTTGCCCTTCGGTGGAAGTTGTAACTGCAATGAGGTCTTCCCTCAGTCTTCTCCAGGCTGAACAGAGCAAGTGACTTCAGCTGCTCCTCCTACAGCTTCTCCTCCAGATCCTTCAGCATCTTCTAGACCTCCTTTGGATGCTTTCTAAGAGCTTTATATCCTTTGGGGCATCTAAAATTGCATGCAGCCCTCGAGGTGAGGCTGCCCCAGTGCAGAGCAGWGCGGGACAATCCCCTCCCTCACCCCACTGGTGATGCTGTGCCTGATGCTCCCCAGGACATGGTTGGCCCTCCTGGCTGCCATGGCACTGCTGGCTCATATTCAGATTGCTGCTGACTAGGACCTCTAGGTCCCTTTCTGTGGGRCTGCTCTCTGGCCTCTCATTCCCCAGTTTCTATGTATAACCCGGATTTTCCAATCCCAGCTGGAGAATCCAGCACTTGCTCTTGCTAAATTTTATACATTCATGTAAAATTGTTGAAGAAGAAGGTTAGACTTCCAAAGTTTAAACTGAGAATTGCTGTTGCCTAGGACAAGATTTCTGCYTGGATAGTCTGTGGGTATTTTGTATGTGATGTGATAACCTTCTCTCTTGTGTYCCTAAATACTACATGAGAGAAACACTTCCTTCCCTGAACACTAGAAATGTCTGTTGCCTTTGTGTTGTATCATCACATAAGCCTAAACTTTAGTTCTCTTTATAATGAAACTAAAAAAATGTTCAGCTCTCTTGCATACCAAAGTGACAAATATGTCACTTAATGTAAAGATTTAAAAGTCTGCYTTGTRCAGATATGTTRTGGGCTTGGAACAGTCATGSAATAGGAACTTGATTTCATTTTAGGTACTGAACAAGGGGTTAATACAGATACTTCCTTTCAGAAAATTTACAATTCATCTGCAAGACTACAGATAAGAAAATAAATTCTGAGAGAACAAGAGGGGAATAATGTTGGTATGAAGAATGACAGTCACAGCATGCTGTGCATATTTCTAAAGTGGAATATTTTCTTTATCCAGATTTCTAAGGTAAGAAAGGGGAATGACAGTGTAGGGGTTTTTCCCATTTATATCAGGGTATAGTGTAAGAAATTGATGCTGATTTATGAGTCTTACAGAGCTTGAAACTTGACTTTYCAGAAACTGCTCCTCTGAGGCAATACAGTTAGCAGCTCTGTAAATGGAACTAGTAGTTCTGTGTATTTCATTGAGGGATGATAAAGACCAAAGATCCCGAATGCTAGATTAGCATCCTTTTCCCTGGTGCAATCAGATAGATCATCTGGGCTTTCAAGGTTTGGATGCAAAATGTAATAACTTTTTTTTAGGGATTTTTATTTGTATGGTGAGAGTTTAGTTACAGGGAKCTTGATGGATGAATTATATCAGTAGTTTTGAATGCACATCCATTTTTCACCTAAAAATATGTCTACAACATCTGTAACTTTATTGTTTTAAGCAAAAGAATTTTCAAACAAAAATTCAGTTCATATTCCAAATGAAAAAGTAGGTGTACTCTAGATTCTTTTCTGGGATGACATAGAATAAACACCAGGGTGTGGATAAAATGTATAAGTGAATAATCATTGCATARCAATCCTGCTAAGTTCCTTCACCTTACAATGAATGATATGGAAGATTGGGAGACTCAGCATCAGTGAGGATGAGCCTGTAAATGCTGTTTATTTAATTTCCAGCTTTGAGGTAGTCACTTTTAGGAAACTCATCCATACAGGACARTGAAGAGTTTCTGTGCTGCTCATTGTTACATCTTTCCTGGTCTTTACAAGATTAGACAATGATGTCTTGTGAATTCATTTAAATGTTGATTACACTGTCATTATGTGTCCTCTGGAGTTTGGTTTTTTTTGCAGGAGAAGAATGAGATGATCAATGTGGAGTACTGTGAATACACTTAACTAGATTGCAGCATGGCATTTTTATTTGAGGAGGAGATTTCATTTAAAAATACACTATCACATGTGTACTTCTTAAATGCTGAACTGATGATTCCTTTTATTTTGCTTTTGTTTCTTGAATGTGTTATTTAGGAAATTAACAGAGATCTTTTCACTGGAACTGAGGTTTGTCTGACAGTGAGCACTCAAGGCATTGTAGTGACTTATATTCTGCAATTCTTCTTATATTTCTTCCTTCATTGGTTGATACTTCTGTATTTTGACTGTCCATCTTTTATAAAACGTCCTTTTTATGGAAAGAAACTAGGAATTCAGTATCACAGCCTATAAAAGCAATTCGAACTGGATAGAAAAGTTTTATTGAAAAAACTTTGCATTAAATTTCCAGTCCAGCACTCCGATCTCTTGCAGTTGCTCCCTAGTTACAATTGTGATATGTTGCCTGGTAGCCTTGTTCTTGCAGGTTCTCTGATAGCACCTTGAGCAGTGCTTAATTACCATGCAGATGAGGGGAGAGACTTTTCACAGACAGTGTGCTTCCCTTAAGATAGGAGCATATATCTTCAAGCATCTAAGATAAAGAAAAATAATTACTGYTTATACCTCTTTATAGAGCAAGTAAAAATACARAKWTTTTTTAAAAAAWYMRKKGWARKKKYMRGKTYMRGRAMYWAAAARKKSCCMARKYYTYYTKSMWYYWARKWAWTKSMKWWTTTWRRRGRRRWWRRAWKTKSYKGRAWTWWKRWKRRRRKTTTTTKKYYTWRKKSCYKRWYYTTKKTTWMYWRRMMWTTGGAGTATTTCCCTGTAGTTTGTGCCTTAGTCATTGTTTATAAATGGAAGAACTAAATTTGACTTCAGAACTTTTGCATTTAAACTTTCTTAACTCTCATACACTGTTGCTCCCCCCAAATAAGCATGTCTTTTCTGCTGCCAGGATTTGTGAACTTCTTCAGAAAAGGCACTTAGTTTTTTGAGAATGTAGTAAGTACATGTATATATTTTATTTTCTAAATGAATAGCTATGTTTGGAATAMCTTAAGAAAGAGTAGATTTCACTAAAATTGTTTCACTCTGATCTGGACTTCACTTTAAAAGAGATTTAATAACAAACTTGTAGTAACTTGGATGAGAGTTGGTAATTCTTGTAGGTAGACGCCTCTGTTAAAAGCAGGTAAAAAGCAAGTGAAGGTTGCAGTTTGCAATCATGTCAGTAAGTTAAGAAATAGTGACATTGTTAAAGATTTTCCTATACTAGGCATGAAGATCTTAAAAATAGTACCAGAAACAAGGAAATATTAGGGATGGTGTGTTTTAAAAATGCTGGGCAGTTGGTTCAYTCTTAAGCAGTTCTTTCAGCATTATGAATGGTAGAAATGTGTACTGCATCTGAAGCTTGGTCAAAAAATTCTACTTTCACCTTTCACTTTAGGACATATTTTAAATGTTTTTTTTTTCAAAAAGAAAACGGTGATTTGCAATGCTTTGTTCTGGACAAAATAGTATTAATGCCAGAAATAATAGTATAAATGTTTTTTATTTCTAAAGAATAATTTAACCTAGAGAATAAGATATCACAGTTACTGTGTTGCAGCTGGAAGTTCTGGTTCATTATCATCATAATAGAGAGGGCACTCACGCTCTGCAGAACACCACTTATAATGCCATTTATTGKAGCTAAGACTGTAAAGAAGAAGGTCTTTTGGGATTTTACAGGATTTTCTTAAAACAGTTCTATYAATAAATTCTACTGTCAAAAATAAAAAAGGATCTTTACATGAGACCTTCTTGCCACCTTTTACCTAAATACAATCCCCATACTGAGTGAGAGCTCTTGTGTTTTYCTGCGTGGGCTATGGTTTTCTTGCAGCCATGATCTGGTTACAATCACAACAGTTACTGTTCTGGAATGTTAGAGAACTCGTATGATCATTTCACAAAGAAATACCATGCTATATTATAGAAGTAGTTAATACTACTTTTTATGCTCAGCTTGAGATTCAGTTTCAGTCTTTCTGATAAGGTCTGGACTGTGATAATGCCATAGTCCTGTTCTGTCTGAAGATGACTTTTTCATTAGTTCATTCTCATAAATGGAAATAWATGTCAGCATGTCATACACCAATTATGTGGCAGCCTTCCTTTGGTTAATTTGTTGGGTTTTTATTGTTTCTTTGGTGACTTGAAGACAAAGATCTTCACTTTTGAATTTATCTGATGGCTTCAAGGAATCAGAGTCCACATTTACTGTATGGCAACTTCTCAATTGGAAGAAATGGCCTTGTGCATCTCAAACTGAGTGTAATTGAAACACATGGRATGTATTTGCCCTTGTTTCTCTTTTAAAAAGGTAACAGCTATTTTGGAGACAAAAACATTTATTTCCTTCCTATATCTTGAAACAGGAACTCAACCTGGAGTTCCTCCCTTTTCAGTGCCCTACCTGATKGTTTATGCAATTATTTAMCTCTGCCTTTCCAGAATCTTGGGTRCTGTTRGTATATAGTGTTTATAGTTACTGTTAGCACACAGTGTTTATACTGTTAGTCTGTGGTTTTATCTGTGTGGCTCAGGTGGCTTTACTTTATTTGTCATTTTGGTTTCTGTTCTGGAAGGCCTCACAGTTTTTGATTGTGGAAACAACTGAAGTACAAAACTGTAACTACTTTTGGATTTGGGCAATTTGTAGACATCAAAACATTTAAGTGTCTAATTTAAGCCATTTCCCTAGACTTTCTCCAGAGTTAATCAAAATGAAGAGGCAGAAATGGCTCTGATTCATCCTGTTAGTTTGTGCATGTATTTTTTTGACAGAATTAATAGTTTGTTGSAGATCCTGGCCTCTGATTGGACCAAGAAGTCTAATGTCAGATAAATGTCTTTTAGACTGCTACAGTAGCTAAAGTTAGGTCTCAGCTAAATCTTTTACTGAAGGRAATTAAAAAACCTGTGGTGAAGAAAGAGTTGACAATTTGTGCTCTTAACCATTTTACTGCTACCTTAGAAAACATTTTTTAATTTTATGTTTATCCAACCATCTACCTTCTCCTTTTCAGATAGCTGAATTTCAGTATATGATATRGAATATTTCATCTGTCTGTTCATTTCACATTCTGTTAGTTTCTTTTATATAATGAGAACTCCTTGGCCATGACCTTTCATCAGAAGAAGACTAATCACTTGAAACATATTCTTTGAATGCCTGAAAAAAAAACCTACCATAAATGTGCATGAYAATAATTAAATAGATTTTGCAAAAGGAGGCAGAGAGCAGGACATRTACAAGGAATTTGTGACTAATTGTACAGTTTATTCTGTAAACATATAGAAAATAAAATGTTTGCACTGTGCTGAAGTACTCCAGCTCTAGAATATTAATCCGATGGATAGATCTTTCAGGGAGACAACAAAAACATCTTTGTGTCTAAACAAAATGGGGGAATCATTTTTTTAAAAAATGTGTAAAAAAAATAACTAGTGTTAGTATTGTCTCCCTTTTCTTTGCAGAGGATTCACTTTAGTGCTCTAAGTTGGTCCCCAGAATGCACAGTTTAATTTGCATATAATTGTTCTGTCGACTGCTTTTTTCAGTTAAGCCTGYTACTCTTTTACTCTGCACTGTGCAGTTTCTACAGGTCTTTCTATGCAGGCCAGTTTGCAAAGCCAGGAAGGGAAAATATTCATATTAAAAAGAAACCRAAAAACCTAAGTTAATAGTGAGGCCAAAAAATTTTAGTCGGTGTTACTACTCGTATTTTGTCAGTATATAGTAATATAGTATATATTGTAATTTTGGACCTTCGGAAGAAGTTCTTCACCGAAGGGCCTGCCCGGGAGGTGACAGTCACTGTCGCTTGAGGTGTTTAAGGAAGGACTGGATGYGGCACTTAGTGCCATGGTCTAGTTGATAAGCTGGTCTTAGATCATAGTTTGGACTTGATGATCAACCTAGCTGATTCTGTGATAATGGTACTAATAGTACAAGAATATTCAAATTTCAAATAGTTTTTTAGAATGCATCTCATTTCATTGGCATATGGGTATGGTCTGTTTAACATACAACTATATCTCCAAATATATTTTTGTTATTGRATACCTCCAACAACTGAAATGTTCTCCAAGATAAAATATGAAGCTCTCCATTAAATAATCTAAAGATCTGAAAGTTAGGAGGTTCCTAAAGCAGTTGTGTGAGTTAGAAGTGCAGCCATGCCCTAAATTTTTAGCATCTAACTTTCCCATCTCACAYAGGATTATTTAATATTAAGCAGCTACAGTTTCCCACTGTATCCATATTCTGCTGATCAGAACTTATTTGCCAGTTTGAGCCATTAAGTTATCTGCAGTAGATGTCAGTGGTCCTTATTTTCAGCAGTAATCAAAACTTCATGATAGCAGAGGCTCCTTCTGGCCTGCTGTRTACACCACTGGTGTCTTACAGGAGGAGAGTGTTACTAGATGGTGATAYATTTGGAACAGCAAGTAAATCAGAGACATGGGATCTGGCTTAATCATTTTGGATTGCAGAAGAAGTAGCAAGAGACCAGAAGAGGAAAAGGTGACCCAAATGTATTCTGCAGAGAAAATTTATTAAATGTGTTATTCCGTATTTTTATATTTGTTTCTTTAGAAAACACACTCTTTATTCCTACATGGAAGGCRAGAAGGGATTATTACAGTGTCTTCTCATGTTAAAAATAGGGCATAGGATGTCACCAGTTACCTCTGTACTGAACATAGTGTCTGATTGCTGGGTCTTCCCTAAATCCTCTTGCTGAAATCTGATATCAGTAATCTGTCTAGCACATATCTAMGTGAGAAATTTTATTAACTTTGATAACTGACTTATTTCCTTGTTCAAAGAAATAGGATAAACAAGTGTAACAACAGATGCTTTTAAAAACACATTATCTTAGTTTCAATCAGTTCCTTGGTAATTATACAAATACATCAGAAGTTGAAGATATCTGGTCTTCAGATCAAAAACTTGGGAAAATATTTCTGATTTGGTTTAAAAGAAAAATTACTTTAAATATTAGGATAATATATATTACTCTAGATTTGTACTTTAAATTATCCAAATTTTTTAACTCCTTCGTACACATTTTTATTTGATTATRATTGTAAGATTTAAAAGATAGCCTTTTCCCTTCAGTAGAAATAAAAGCACTTTACATATTGCAAGGTTTTTGAAGTAAGCTTCCTGAATTCTGATCATGATATCCTGTATTTATGATGATAAGGAAAGAACCTCTGATGATTAAAAAAAAAAAACCCTAAACCAACCAAACAACAAAGCCTGAACCGAAGGATTAGTGAGGAGATAGTATAGAAAGCAGGGAGTAAGTTCTTTACAAATTGTCATTATATGTGGCCATGCAGTTAATGTTATTAATTACAAAGTAATCAATCAGATTAATATAATTTCTCAAAATGTTCCAGGAGATGAAATCAGTCTTTTGATTAAAATGTGAGTTTTGCTAATATTACCTTATTGACACAGAMAAAATTAATAGACTAGCAGGAGAAGATGCTGAGGTATTGTAAATCTGCTAAATGCATATTCAGATAGAAAAGCTAAAGAAAAGTGTTGCTCCACTTAAGATGACTAGGGGTGGGGGGGGAGTGTGGAGAATAAGGTAATGGAGACATTCAAAAACTACCTGCCATCTGCCTCAGACTACCACAGAGCCTGTTTCTTCTAATTTGTGGCCTTCTGTGTTGCTGAGACTTCAGCAGCTGGGAAGAACAAAGAATAACATGGAATCACCTTTTCTGGACAGTATTTCAACGTGCTGTTGGTGTAGTAGGAAACGTATAGATGAAAGAAAAAAAAAAAAAAAGCTTTTTAATCTGAAAATTTTAAAATACCCACATTTGAATGTATCATTTGCACCATGCAGAGTGGCGATAAGAAAACCACAATTCAATTTTGCAAACATTTTGCAGCCACCTTGCATGAGCAGAAGTGAGATGAAATCAGACCAAAGTGCTCCACATTACATTTTGACATCTTACTGAAGCCCAGTTTTTTATCAGCTGTTCAAAGGGGAAACATATTATTTTGGTGCACAGAAGATGTAGTTCTCCTCTAGGTACACTTGGCAGGCACCACCAGACAAGCCATAGATAGACAGGTTTACGTACTAGATCGAACCAAATGAACCAAAATGATTCAGTAACTCATTTTCTTTGTGATACCTCAGTTTCTACTGCTATGTAACTTTTGCAACCCTCTGTTCTCATGCTTCACCTTTAGATTTTTTCCTTCCCTTTGGATAGGATATTTCCTATTTTCTCACCATGTTYCTGACTTCAAAGATGTCAGATAAATGTGATTTTCCCTGACATCTGACTGATCCTTGAGAGGAGGAAGGAGGTGAAGAAGCAGGAAAGGGCAGTAGTAGTGTTTTATTCAATTGCCAGTGTGTAGCAAAATGCAGCACATATTTCATCCAGGAATTCATTGTGGCTTTTCTTTTCCAAGATGAGGTAGTTGAAATAATATATAATCCACTTCTCTGAAGCATCTTTTGGTAATGTAAAAAACATTGCCCCTATTATTCAGAGGTGAAAACTGAAGTTGTAAGGAATTAAGTGACGTTTTCTGAAATTACACATTATTCAATATAACACAAAATTAGGCCATCTTGTTCTGATTCTAGTGAATAGTTAAAAATATCCCAGTGAGAACTCTGCCTCAATAAGTCTTGGGGAAAAAACAGAATCTGAAATTCAAGACTTCTCCAGTTTTTGTTCTATTTTAAGATCATTTATACAGGTTTCTTATGCATTTTGTTATATCTTCTAAACACTTATATGCAACACTGCCAATTTTCACGTCTTTCATCTTTTGTTGGAAAATTAATTATTGTTAAAAATAAATAAATAAAAAAAAACCTTAAGGAAAGATTAAGAATAGCAACTATAATCTCCCCAGATGAGAAGGACTTCCTTAAAGTTTTTTTTTGTTTTTTTTTCTAAGAAGAACAAAAGCAGAAGGCAAATAGAGGATGCGTTTGTCAGGAAGATTAGGTATTTAGTACTAAAGGGTTTTACATGGAGATTTTCTGAAATGTCCCAGAAGTGATCACTTACCAGTAAAAGCTTTATATGAGATCCCATGAAAATAGAACTKTAATCTTTCAAGCTAATCTAAATAATTTAGACAAGTTTATTTACAGAAGGGATTTTTACAGAACACAGTAAAGTTTCTGGAAACAGATTGCTTGTGGTCTCTTTTGGATTAGGCTAGATTTTTAGTTGTCATTTAAAATATATGTCCTTTGTGTTCTGGTTTTTGGTTTTGTTTTGTTTTGTTTTGTTTTAGTGAAATTACTTCCCCTGAGTCCTTGATCTTTTTTTATCCTGGAAAAAATGGATTGTTTCCTTTCAGACCTCTTTTAATATTTTTTTTTTTCTTTTCTGAAACTCCGTTTTGAAGAAAAAAGGGAATAAAGTAGTTTGGTGAAAATGAAGTTAAAGAAATGTGAAAGATTTCCTGCTGGCAGCCAAGAGAATTAAATGACAGAGTTGTRCAAGCTTGTCTACTTTCTCTTGGGGTAAACCATCTTGCAGTTCATTGATGTGGCATATCCTTTTTCTAAACATTCCCAGAGCACATATGTTCAGGCCTTTGTACCTTAGTTTTCTTTATTTGGGCCTTGGAGGTTGTTTTGCARACGTATGAGAAGCAGAAGCTTTCACTCGTATGTCCCACTTTCAGAGTCACATGCAATCCAATTTCTAAGCCGTTATCATTGCTGCTGTATCAGYCTGGTAGAGAACAATTTAAACAGGCAGTAAATTTTGTTTATCATCATTGCAAGAATAAAGTATAGCAACAGCACAGTGAAGTTTTCAGTAAAGCCATGTAAGAATGGTRTTCTTTTCAAAAAGCCTTGTAACGGAGGATATTCTTGTTACACCCCACCCCTGAAGGTGTGGTAGCTGAGGTTCTTGTTAATAAGATCCCCTGGGGAGGATTTGAGTGAAATTACASTAAATCACTGGTACTTATTAGGATATATATGGCAGGTTTATTTCAGAACAATTTGGTTGCAATGAAAGGTAGGTATGTAGCCATTTTGGTTATTATCTGCAGACATTTACCAATATAAAAGCATAAAATAACACTTAGAACATGAGTTGAGCTTCCTGATGCTTTCCCTTCCCAGAACATTCTTTTTGTATTAGTTTTCTTAGTGATTCCTGATGATGAATTAACTGGGTGAGCCAAATTCATTGCTACTTCACAAAAATGGATGCTGTGTCAGATGCTGCTTTAAGGTTCTGCATTATTTGGCCACTAGTAAGCCTGGACCCCTCTCTGGTTAGTTAATTTATATTTAAGCTTTAACAATAAAGATGTTTTTGATGAGTTGTCTTCTATCATCTACCAGATTTTTTTTTGGCATAAAAAAATTTAAAGGATGGAATAATGCTTGGTTTTTCATAAATTGTAACTATTTTGATTTGTTTTTCCTAGGCCTGCAGCTGTTTACTGCACCKATCATGATGGCTTAACCATTTGTCCCCAGGAAACTGCCAAGTGTTTCCTGGTGCAAGTATTAGCTGAATGTCCTGTATGTCAACATAGGTTTTATTCATGCAGCAGGATTAGGCAACATCCATCTTTTTTTAGTGTTCTTAAATTATATTGCAGGTCAAAATTTCAACTGATGGCTCACCCAGCTAAGCATCTAATCAAATTAACTTTCTTCCTCTGAAATAAAAATGCTTTAACCATCAGTTTTTCTGCATAATAAATCCCAACATCATTAATTGCTATTATTCAGTTTCTAAAGTTAAGCTAGAAGTCTATGTAGAATAAGTGGGATKTTTTTTTAAAAAGGTACTTAGACAATTTTAACTTCACGTTGTTAAGTACAATTTTTATGTTGCTCTACTTGTATTTTATTTCTTCATAAAGACAAGGTACATTTCAGGAACACTACATATAAATGTTAAGCAGCCAAGCTAGCAAAACTGAATCTTCCTTCCCAGAGAAAAACCTCTGCCACAACTGTTGAAGGGTCTAGTTTCTCTTAATAAAATTATGTATATATTGCTTCTGTTGATTGAGTTGCATGTGTATTTCAAATGAAAGAAAAATTCTAAAGAAGCTTGGAGATATATTTTTTTATAAATGTTTGTGTGATTTTGAATTTGGGTAAGGATTACTAAGCAGTTTGTCCATAGATTTCTGTTATCATCACTTGTAAGGGTGACAGTGCACGGACCTTGGTTGGAAAGAGAAATATTATTCTAGTGTAATTCACATTTAATTGCAGCAGTTGTTTTCTGTCTTTTCCAAAGGCAATGATTGGTTGCAGGTCCTCTCTTATGAATTTGGATAGTATAATTTCTTTTCCTACTGTTCAATTACAGTATCATCATACAGTATCATGTTCAAATACAGTATTCATGCCGATAGCCTTGGGGAAAGAAAGTGATGAGAAATGTTGCTTTCTACACTTAGGAGCTTTGCACGGAGATCTACTGCACAGGGAAAGGCTCTCCTAGTTTTGGAGTATACTTGGAATCCATTCCCCAAATTTTAAATACAGCTGGAACTAGACACAATCATTTCTTCATGTATTGTTAAATAAAATACTCCTGCATGGCATAGATTTGGCTTTGCAAATGAAAAAAAAAAACAAAACATTGAAGATGTGCTTGTCTCTGAAGGAAGGAGGTATTTTAAAAATCKCTATTCAGCAGCAGACTGAAGGGGTTTTAGTATGTCTGTATGTCAGTATACTGTTGTTTGCTTTGTGAATTATCATAAAATGTTGATGTCCTGGAGATATTTCTGCCTCTGGAAATCCAGCGATACCGAACCAGAAACTACCTACTAGCACAATTTTGATTCCTTCTTCCCACCTCTAAAAATAATGCAGTAGTTAGTAATTCTGCCAAATCTGTAGTGGCAGAACTCTCTCCTTCYCTCTATCTAGACCATTGTCACTTTCATGTAAATGAAAGAGGAGACAATTAAATGGTTATCTCCTATTTTTAAGTTAACTGATTTCCAGTTCAAGCTGTTTTCATCCTACAGATTGATTTTGGAGGTAATTAGACATGTCTGAGTCTGTGTGTTATAGCTGTGTCCCTTACCAGACCTTGTCTGAAGCACTGGACTATTCACCATATTGCTGTAGCAGCCACTGGATGGGATAATACTGTGCTGCTTGCAGGCATGCTTCTCTGGCTGATTTCAGAGGAATCATCATTCATTTGAGCCAACTTTAGAGAGCAGTGAGAGCAGCTGAAATGGCTGAGCTAAGCAGAATTASTAACAGTGCTATTTCTTTTTCCTTATAAAATAACTAAGTACTGGGATATCAAGATGTGCAGGTGATATTTTTTTTTAATTAGTCAGAGCAACAATTTATACAATAACTGCCTTTTAGGGAAAAGTGTGACTAGCATAAATTTACACTGATGGGTACATTAAAGAGAAAACTATTATAAACAGTTGTTACTCTGTATGCAAACAAGGAGCTGAATTTAACTTCTGTCTGAGCACTGTAAGGCTGGATGAGCATCTGTAAAACCCAAGTGACACTTTTGTCAAAAATGACTGGATGTCTAAAATGGGAGTTATATATGAGAGTGTTGATGTTCTTCCTGCACTGTGCTTCCAAGGAATTTGAGAGGCTTCTGCTGTTGTACTACAGTGCGGTGTAGACATATGGGTTTGCTCAACCACTGAAGATGATGTGTTGTCAAAGACTTATATCAGCACTTGTTTCACCAAATAGTTGCTATGAGGAGCAGGGAATTCAACCTGATTATCAGAATTTGATGTTTTGAAAGAGCATGAGAATCTTTTAACTGTTATGTTTCCATGACAACAGCTTTTTTTTTTCTAGTTGTCTTTATGATTTATCTTTGTCATTTGCCACATGAAAGGACAGATTTTGTCAAACCCTTTGTGTTTGATTAGTCTGTCAGTGCCCCAGGAAAGGCATCTGTATGTAGTAGAAGATGGATTCCCATCAACKGATCCCAGAAGTTAYAATGGCTATAGTAGTTCTCTAACTATTCCCCATTTTTACTTACTTCTATGCTATATTTGCATTTAGGTGGAGCTTGAGTGACTCTGCTCATACATGATGTTAAATGGTCATACCCTGGAGGTGGATAATGTCAGTATTACATCTGAGCCTTTATGATGGAGATGTRCATCTGTGATCTTGCCACACTTGCTGGTTCAACAGCAAGAAATCTCCTTTTTTCTCCCTTGGTTCACAGCTGCTGYGTGGCTTTTTAGCTACAAGGCACCACTGAGTTCCCGCTCTTGCAAGGATTTTAGCAGAGTGTGGCCATAGTGTCTCCTCTCCATTCCACSCTCCATTTGGTCCCCCTTGGCATGGATTGTGGGTGGGAAGGGTGTGGGAATGCATGGCTGCATTCCATCTAGRCAGTTTCAACTGCATTTCACCCAGGGAGTAGCAACAGTGTTTTAGCCTCTAATTTCTGTACTGTTATAACTCGATGGAATGTGAATCTCCCTAGTTTTCTCTACTTTTGTCCTGAGGCATTTTGCCACACCGTTCATGAAATTATAAATACGCTGGTTTAGATTTAATCATCATGAGACTTACTTGCCTCATCTTCACTGCCGAATATGCACACAGCTGCAATTACTGGCTTGTGCAAATTGTATAGAACCTAAACTATCTTGTATTGCTGAGGCCAGAATATTTTTTATGCAATCAACATGATTAAATGCTAATCATACTTCAATGATACTTTATGCCATCAATTAGGTAAGTAAAGTTTTAAAGTAGGTGATATGAGAACAAGATTAAGAACAGAGAGGTCAATTTTCTGTTCTTCAATGTGAAGATACGAGTAAACATAAGCCCAAGTGCTGGGTTGTTTTGAGTGTCTCTGATTTTGCATGATTAGTTTCAGGTACTGAATAATTTTCATAGTGCTAAGCAACTTCAGGCCTCATTTAAAAGAATTTAGAATTACAAACATACCCTATCTGTTTATCCTAATAAATAAACCAACCTCTTAATACCATCTTAACCAGAGAAAATCACAGTGAAGTAACCAATCTTCTTCCAACTCAAAAAAAAAAAAAATCTGTGAAGAAAGTGTCATTTGTTCTCACTCTGTAGTCACCGTTGTTTCCCTAGGGCTGCACCACGCTTGCTGAACTCTCCCCTCTGCAAGACAAAAGAAGAAAACAGAAGTGTCTGCAGAGCTGAATACATTGGCACCTGACTGAGTGCCTTGAGCAGGTGATGCAGGCACACATGCAGACATTTGCTGTTGCCCCGGAGTGAAGGCAAAGCACCTTTTCCCATGCACTCAGAACCTGCTTTGTATTAGAATGGGAAATACTTTTCCTCTCTGGATTGTGTGCACTTTGTATGTACATATAAAAGTTCAAAATAACCTGTTTGCTCTTTCACCAGTGCTTTAGGATTTAATTTCTGTGGCGATGGTTAATAAAAGTATGTGGAAAACAGCTCATTCCATGAGAAGTAGAACAGACAACAGCTGAGTTTCTTAGGGACGTGTATCCTATATCCCTAATCTTTTCTTCCTTCCTGCTGCAATAAGTGTAGCTCTCTCCCATGGGAACACCTCTAAGCAAGAGACAGCACGTACTGCRGCTCATTTAGACCTGTTCATATTTTGATTGTCTGCCCAGTACACAGATCTGATGGGCCAGCTGGTTGCTGTCAGTGTGTTACGGGCTCTGCTCTCCCTAATCTCACTTTTAGCAAGACTCTSTACCTAACAACCCACTTTTAGGCAACTTCTAGAAAAGCAATGGACTATGTTTGTCAGATGGACAGCAATTATCCAAAAGTTTAAAAAGTTAAGGGCTGCCAGATGGAAAGACAAACGTTCAAACCAATTATTTATGTTTTGTTCCTCTAAGAAATAAGTTAGAATATACCTCATCAACATTATTTGTGTCTCAATGTCAAGTACTCAGAAATTAAAAGATGCAACAATTAAGATGATCTTTGTAGAGTGATTTTAACCACTCTATTGAATATGCTTTATTTTTAAAAGCCTTAATAATTTCATAAGATAGTGTATCTTCCAACTTCATCTGCAATTTTTGTAATTATGAGAACTTCAACTTGTTGAAATACATTTTAGATTTTTCTCTGTGATTTTACACACAAAGGTCAGCGTCCCAAATTCAKGTCCTTGGAGTTACCTGTGCTTGTGAACACCTGCACACAAACACACTCCCACACAAACAAAATCTTGTCAGTGTTTTGTAATAGCAGTACTTCTTGCAGAGATATTTAAGATTAGTAGCTATTGATTGGGCTTGTTTCGGCTCTTATTTAATTGACACAAACAGGGGTTAGTCTAACTTAAATCAATAGGAAGCACTGACCTATGTTAGGTTGTTTTGCATGAAGTTTAAACACAGAATGCTGATTCTTTTCATAATTTTCATATGAATGGCATTGTTTCACAGTGATAAGTAGATACAGTCTTGGAGTACAAAGTTTGCAAATCCTAAGATTAGTTCTGATGTTGTAAGGTCATTGTGAGACAATAATGGTAAAAGTGGCAACTGTCTGTATGTAAGGCATTTTTACATGCCACTTCAGTTATTCTTCTAAGAAAAAAAAAAGCTTCTTATGGATAAAATTTATCTTTTACTATTGTTTACTTTAAATAGCTATTAATTACAAGTATTTGTCTTTGTATTATATGGAGTTTTCAAGTAAAGATTTTCAAGGGCAGACATTAAACTGCAGCATTTTAAATTTGGTACAATTGGCCCCTGATGTCTAAGCCATTGCTTCTAATTTACCTGATCTAAGAGGGAAATATATTTCTTACATGCCTTAGCTTCTGAGCCCTCCATCATGTAATCTAGTAGATTTTGGCACATGTTTGATGTAATGTCAGATATTTCATTGAGGTCTTCAAGATCTATGCAGGCAATGATTGGCAATCTGTGTCCTACTAGTGTAAAAAAAAAAAAAAAGTTCCTTGAAGAAAACGTGGTTTCTTTTCCTTCCGTAAAAATGTGTAGCTTTTTGAAATGACATTCATCCATTCCTTGTTCTATTTTCTCTTAAAGTAGATACAAGAGGGATGATCAGGTTTATATTCCAAATTGACACTGAAGAATGTAGTGCTTGTCTATTCTGTGCAGAGATGATTTCATATTTAGGAAAAAATGAAGGGTATAAAGGGATAAAGTCACATCCTGTTCTTAGATGCAGAGATGTTTTGAAAATTTCTCTAATGGATGATAATAGTTTGATGAATGAGACCCTAAGTCTAGAGACAACAAATATTAGTAACTGAAGGCTCCATTGTAGATTTAACATATGAAGGTGATGAGAACACAATGAGTCTCATCTTTCACTTGAGAAAAATAGAGAGTAGTTCTTCTGAAATCAGTAGAATTGTATTAAAACAAAGTTTTTGTCTGTAAAAGAAAAATAGACCAGAATAAGTTATTCTGCTGTAATAATTTCCAAATAATTCCCAATATGGACCTTCTGTTCTGGAAAAAATGTTATTCTATTAAGACTAATTCTGCTCATTTTTTCAGGTAAGCCAGGCATAATGCCCTAGTATCAGAATTTTTTAATCTGAGGAGACCAAGCGGCTTGAACATTAGCACTATGATAGAGAAGTTTGGAAGYTGAGTTACTGATTTAATTCTAAAATATGTTCTCTTAATTAGAAACTTATTGTTGACTCAGTTGATAGGCTCAATCCATCACAGGATACTTCATCTAAACCACTTTTTATTTAGTATCCTACCTGACTGAATAAAATGATAAAATATTTGTTCTTCATCACTGAATATGACGCATATTCTGGAGTATAAGTGATCACAGACCTTATCTACCTGTAAAATGTTTATAGATGCAGTAATTTTTTTTTTTTTCACTAATTTAGAATCATGGTGTCAAACATGTAGTTAGAACCTTAYCTTTTAAAGACATATCTATCAGAGAAAAAATTTAAAGCATAGAGAAGAAAAGCTGTAAGGAAGCTGTTTTCATCCCTTCCTTCTCATGACCTTTTAAAACTTTGGGATGTCAGTATTGCTTCTCAGGTGATGAGATCCCCTCACAGTATTTCAAGGACTGCCTGGTTTCAAGACTATGGCACTCTGTATGCCAAGCTTTATCTTACTCTTTAGTAGGCATTATTGAAACTGTCTTCTACAGTACCTGTGCTGGCAAAACAGCGGCCTCTTCAGACAATTCTAGACATAAGATCTGCACTGGCTCAACAGAAAAGTGGAGGGACATATGATCTTTGTCTTAACTAACATAGCAATACATTTTTATATCTGAGCTAGTTTCCTAAGTTTTCTCTATAACTGATGAAAGGAAACAGGCATTTCTGAGGGCAATTCACATAACCTTTCCCAGACATGCCTGGTAAAAAGTGGTATGGGGCATTTCCAAAAAAAATCCATTCCTCTCCATTGGCCATGAATGGAACCTTGGCAGGTAACATATTTAAATATCTATTCTGTGGATGTCTCAGTTTAGAGGAGAAATTTGAGTGACACAATTTCACCCTTAAGATCATCCTCTCTTGCTTTATAAGTGAGCTGATGACTTAGGAGATGGCCAGAAGYGAAGGTCCAAGCCAGAACACGCAGATGTGTCAGATGTACATGGTGGRTTTTCGGCTGTGCTGAGAAGTGTTTGTGCAGGGCAGCGCTGGCAAGGCCAGCAGGTCAGTGCAGGCAGGAAGGATGCCTCCATCCCGTCACTCACTGTCCCTGTGCACTAAGTACCAAATTCTGCTACTGTGCTAATCTTTCGCACTGGTTGGCATGCTTGTGGAGAAGTATCTACTTACTAGCTCTCATCAGGGAAGACAGAGTGTTATTAGTTGTTACATGTGTTTTTCATAGATCTGGCTGCAAAAGATTAAATTGGTCTGCATTGCTGACTAAGTGCCAGCATTTGTCTCCTGCCTTGCTTTGTCTATGTACTTGAAGACCTGAACCTATCAACTTCTCCAACCGGTCAGTTTGCTACTGACTACGTGTCATTAAAGTAAAATGTAAACTTGTAAAATTAGCCCTACAACCTCCACACAAGAGTATTCCAGTTTTGAGCCATGTTAGCTAATGCATTTTAGATTATTAGACTATATTCTCTGTAATACCCTGATCTTAAAATGTGTTTTGCAATTCATAGAAGGATCAATYTGAGTGGAGTTGAAACACTGCCTTTCATGAAGACAGTCAGACAACTTTACTGGGGGGATATAATACTGTACTGACCAACGGGAAGATACAGAGACAACGAAAATGCACTACTGTACTTATTGAGAAATCATTTGTTTGATGAGTTTAAAGATTTCTTTGGACATTAGCAAATTAACTTGAAATTGAGTGGAACATCTATAAGAAATTAGTCAATCTAAAGCTGCAAAGGGAGGAAGTTTAGACATTAGATCCTCATTTGCTGGGTTGCTGAGATTTGTCAGTATCTGATGTGTTCACTCAAGGAAATGAACATGACTTGCTAAGGATATTTTATATGTCTTGCAAAAAATAGCTTTAAATTTAGTTGTAAGGCTATTTCTCAGTATGTAAAGAGGAGTATATTTCACTTTCAATCCTTTGAAAAATAAAAATATAAGCTCTAAAATATACATAATAAAAGATGTTGTGTAAAAAACTGGTGGAAGTAGGCCAGTGGGTAATGAACTAATTTACAGCTTGACCACACTGAGGTTTAAGAAATACACTTTTATAGTTACATGCCAGCTAGATTTAGCATGAAAAAAATATAAATAACTGTAGATTATATAACAAAGATGACCAAATTACATTTCAGTTGCTATTTTTCAGTATAGTCACCTTTGTAATTGCAAATATTTCTTCCCAGTTCATAATTAGAACACTGTTGTAGGAGAATACAATCAAAACCTTCTTTAATTAGCCACATTTCTCAGTGAAAATCTGTGTTAACCTGAGCCATGCCTCCTTGGATATTACTGTAATCTGCAGAAAAGGGATCTTAGAATGAAGCAATAGAAGGTTAATTATTATGAAGCACTAATTATATATTTTTAAAATTTGTATGCATGGAGAAATTCATTTATGAAATTCAAAAATTCCTTTGCCACATAATTGGCAAGTGATTCYCACCAAGAGGGTGGAATCAGTGCTTGCTTGTCAAGCTCTGTTCTCCACTGATGTCTGCCCTGACAACACATGTTCATCTTGGCAAGGCTTTGGTGGCAGAGTGATGGTGATGCTTTCTGTCCCAGACTTGCAAATGGTGCTGCAATTGATGCATTGTTAACTTTGATGGCAGTCATGGTCTGCTCCCATGGCTTTATTCTTGGGGCTGTGTTTTCCAGGATGAAGGAGCTGGATGCTGTACACATCCATGTGTGTGTCTCTGTSTGCGCTCCTTAGCTGCTGGCACGCAGTTGTGTTTGAAGCACGCAGATGGGCAGCTCAGTTCCATTTACCTCTGGTGTGCGTTCTGTCATTGGCAGCTGATGTGAGGAAGCCACAGGGACGCATCTCCATACAAATGTGATTTTAAAAAGGCAATTTTCTTTCTTTATGGTGGCTTTACAGAGTTTTCACAAAATTTAATGTGCAGATGACTTGCTRCAGCATATTGCAAGTCAAAAGGCCTCATTCAACTTTTGTGTTTAACAGATTACATGATGTCTCGAAATTAAAATAGCTGCAATTATAAAATATTATTTGTGGTTAGAGACAGTGGACTTCTTTTCAGAGTTTGTATTTAATCATGCAAGATACTCAGCTGCTCTGAAGAAAATAAATTAGGCAGATATTAAAAACAATCAGTATAATTACTATTTAAATGCAGGTTTAAAGTTTTAATGCTTTTGAATTATAGTTCATTWTCCTTTCAATGAGAGAAGCCTGTAGATTGCAAGAAAGATTGTGAATCTTTGTTAATGTATTTATTGCTGTATTTTAGTACTGATGCTCTGCAAAGCCMTGCTTGAGCACAATGTTCAGATAACAGCATCTCTGGGAAAGGGAGGCTTTGGGCCAAGGCAATGTTGCTCCCCCTTTGCCTCTGCAGTGCTGGRCATTGCTGCATAAGCTGAGAAAATCTCCCAGTCCTAATGAGATCAGTGACAGGAGATACAAACCTGCATCTAGCACTGATGGGGTGCTGTGTTCACTGTGCTTAGTTTTGTCAACCTCTGTAACACCCATTCCATGTATCTTGCAGGATAGCAGGTGGAACAGAAGTACATGTTTGGCCCACAGATGATCATATTGACTGTACTGATTTATTATTACTTGAAAACTGAAAAAAAAAAATAAAAATAGAGACATGAAAATTATCATGTGTTCAAATATTTATAAATGCATTTTTAACTCTTCCTTCAGTTAACTGTAGCTCCAAAGTCTCAGTAGTTCGTGAATATATACAGTTAGCTGACATCAGAAATAATATATTTACTCTTTACAAATTTCATGTGTTGTCACYCTTCTTAACCCTGCAACATATCCAAAATGGTGAATCCTTGTCACTCCTTATACTGGAGAATTCTTGCTTTTATGAACACTTTCCACTTGACCTRATGTTTGACAGTTATTTTATTGATTTGAATGACAGTGGTAATAGAAGTAACAATACAGTCACTCAGAGATGTTTGTGAATTACTCTTTAAAAGTAAAATGCTAGGAAAATGGAACGCATGGCATTGCAAGCAATAATTGAAATAGCATGATGAAATAATTCTCAGTTCTTCTTGACATGATGAAAACCATGTCATTGGGATTTTTGAATGATGAGCAAGTTTTTTGTTAAGTTAAAGAAATTGAATAATTTTCCAATAAAAATGGTTTTTAGTAGAACCATAAGCATGCTATACCTAAATTGTACAGTTCACATAAGTTATTTTAAAATAACAAATTACCTTTACTTTTATATGGAACAATTTATAGGATCAATTATAAACATTTTGTTATTAACTTTTCATTTTCTGTTTTTCTTTCAAAATTGTTAAATGGCTACACACCTTGCTGGGGATTCATTTTTGATGACCTCAGTGTGGCTTTTCCCAGTGCCTTGTGTTAACATTCCCATCATAACAATCAAACTTTGAAGATTCCAGAGATTTAAATTTTGGTGTATTGGGWATAGTTATTTGTGGTTCTTTTGTATATAGACTAATTAATAAAAAATACTTACCATAAATGATGGTCACCTGTATAGTAGCATCTAATTAAATGGGAAGGCATCAAGGACAGTTTTTCTAAACTAATTTTCCTGTAATTTTTGGAGAAAAATATATTATTAAATCATGCTCRAGAGTAATAAAATTATCTTTTAACTAAAGATGTTTATGTCTTGTATTCATTGCATTTGATGTGAACCTCTTTTCCACATCTGTTTGAAAGAGCATCTTACTATATGGGATATTGGATTAATTTACCTTCTTTTGAAAATCCTGCTACTTCCACCAAATGCTTTCCTCTTCCCATTTTAAATATTTTTAAGATGGTTGCTTGTTCATGCAAATGAAAAGCCATGCAAATATTGGCTCTGGACAAATTTAGATCTAATTTAGATGAGTCAGCTTCAGAGAAAATTATTCAATAAACAGATGCCCCTGGGAACTGGAAATCTAAAAGATTTTTCACATTTGCTGYGTTAGTCGAGTAAATAAGTGAACTGGGAAAAAGTTTAAAATAAATCTGTGGAAATCATCTCTTTAGAATGGCATTTCGAATTTTACTGGAAAAAAATTATCACTGAGCATTCTTTAGTTGAGAAATCCTAGTCCCAGCTCTGCTGGCCACCTGCTGTATGATAACCCAGTAACTTCTGTTCCTCAGATTTTCCATCTTAAAATGGAAGTATTGGTATTGCCTTCTGTACTAGAGGGTGAGTTGTAGAGATTCACAATCACAGAGTCATAGAACATCTCAGGCTGGAAGCAATCTCAAAAGATCCTGTGGTCCAGCCTTTCATGGAAAAGGGAGTCCAGATGAGATTACCTCGCTCTCAGTCTAATAACACCCTGAAAACCTTGAGCAATGGAGACTTTACCACATCTGTGAGAAAGCTGTTGTAGTGAATAATTTTTTTCACTGAGAAAAACATATTGCGTCTTTTGAGTTGAAACCTCTCCTGGTGTAACATTCACTTACTTGTCACTCCTTGTCCTCTCCATGTGGCCCCCTCTGAACTGAGACCTTCTGTCTTGTCTGTAGCTGCTGTCACTGTAAACGCTAATAATTAACCACTTTTGCTAATTCACTGTATTGTGCATTATCTCATGTAGGGAAGTCTTTCTGACAAGATTTGCAGAACACAGATCAAGTGGAAATGTGACTAATCTTTCCAATTCCAGAAAAGCAAAATTCCTTCTTCAAGTCATTGAAGTACTTGCCATGAAGATATGCCAAAAAATGATGGAATATTGAATAATATTTGAGCCAGGCTTCTTATAATTTACAGTGTCATTACCAGTGAATMAGAGTCAGGGAGAGGGAATTCAAGTGTGACATAAGTAACACATGAATTTAACATTAATTTAAGCAAACTATTTGGGTTATTGTTTTAGCAACCTCTACTCAGATTACAACTACAAAATGTAGCCTACTTTCTCAATATTGGGAAAAGTTATTGGAAAAAGCTGAGTATATATTATCACAACTCCTTTTATATTTAATAATTTTTTTCCATTTAGGATTTCTGCAATTCAGTTTCGATTTCTGTTATTCAAATTCTTATGATAATCTGCAATTCAAATTTTTAGAACCCAGAATATCCAGAGCCACACTAGGATCATGTTGTMCCATTGTCTCATAAATCATACAGTTTTTGAAACACCCTCTAACATTATCAYGAAACAGCATTTTAAAAGGATATAATTAAAATAATAAAATCCTGTCATGGGCCATGCCTTATTCATTTTAGTAATTAATTTTTAATTGTTTTGAAGAAAATAATTCAGAATAGTTCAGTTTCTTGGCAGGGCTTTTCTTTTAACTTTTAAAATTTTTTAAAATTTATTTTTTAATGCCATCTGTCTATTACTAAATCATAATATTTTTAGTTTTATTCCAGATCAATAATAGCCATGCAGTTTGTTCTAAGTGGTCAACATTAAAGATTCAGTTTCTTTGTAAGGCTTCTGTAGGTTTGACAGCTTGTCTTCCAAATCTTCAGTGCATAGGTTYATTTGTATCTATTTCAGTAGAAACTAATGTTGAGCAAAGGGATTGTTATATCCTATTTTTGAAACAAGAATGAAAGGAAGCATTGAATTTACTGTAATAATTTAGAGTGTTTTGTTGTAAAAATACAGAAATTAAAGGAAAAGAACCAAGCTTGTAATTATCGCCCATAAGGCAATGAAAAATTGTTCAGGAGAGTCAATGAAACCATGTGCTGAGTTTAGAATGACTTACCAAAAATTGTAATGAACTTCAGGCTTGGCAAATGAAGAAGCATCACAATAACAATGTGCTATAAGAATATGGTTTAAGCTCTGAACGTATAAGACACTACTTCATAGGATACCTACCAAAGTACCAGTGTAATCTTCTTTTTCATGGTAATCAATGCCCACTGGTTCAAGGGAAAGCTGTCTCTAGCAGCCACATAGTGTACCAAGAAAAGAAAGTAATATTTAACCCTTGCAAGTAGCAGAAACATTGAAATGTTTGTAAAATATATATATATATATATATATATATATATATATAAACAGTGAAAACAAGGACTAGAAAATAGCAATCAGTGTTGCTTCTATCAGATGCCTGATTCCTTTTTTGTACTGTAAAATTCAGCATGAGCAAGTTCAGTTTGTATTGTGATGTCCAGAGATCTAAAGGGGTAAATGAAATCTCAAAGTGAAAGGATGGTGAGGCATCTGGGAGCAGAAAATGTTGTATCAAGCTATGCTACGTGCAGGTTTCCTGGATGAAATGAAGYTAATTCCAAAGAGGAAAGGACCAGAGATGAAATTCTGGTTTCAAAAGCATCTATGATTTTGTTCCATTGAATGTTAATGTAGCAAAATTATACCCACATTAATGCTGTGGAGAATACCGTCCCATGTATGCTGTATAACTGGTATTGCATTTTTTCATGAGCTATACCACCCTGAATTGATGAATCAAAGTAAACCCATATTTTTGTTAGTTTAATGGCAAGAATAAGTGCCCTATTTCTAATTTTTTTTTTTTAAATTGCTTTTTAGCATAGACCTGGCAGACAGGTATGCTTTAACATGCACTGATATGCTTCTTCAGTACTTCCCATCTTTGAAGTGTACTTCTCAGAGTATAAATGTTTTATTGCTTACAAAGAGAAATTATTTAAACCTGAACTTGTGTTTGCGTGTGGGGTGAAGAGATGGAGTTCCTTTCTTTTAAGGTTAGCTTACACTGCAATACAGAAGAAGCAAATTTTCATGAACAGCAAGAGGGGTCAGGTTCTGTTCTTTTTGCTGCCTGAATAACCCAGCATTCTTTTTACTTACCAGCATCCATCAGTACTCTGAAGTAACTATCTAGCTACCTTGCCGCATAACAAATTTACTTTTTGGCAGTGATCCTCTCTTGCTTTTTACTGAAGTAATTATTTTCTATGTACTAAGGTAAATGGAAAAACTGTTACCTAATTGTGATGGCTGKGAGAAAACCATTTTTAAGGGGTTAAAAATTATGAAGTGATACAGAATAGGTTTAATGATGTTGGTTGTTTGGTATCTGCACTATGGYCATGCACTTCATTTTACCTCTGTTACTGGATGACAAAAGCGGAGAGGCAGCAGCTCAGTTGATCTTGCATTTGGTTTAGCATCAGCCATTTTGTTCACACTTCTGCTAAAAACAGGACCTCTGAGGTTATTCCAGACAACATTATCCCRTTCCATTCACCCTCAGATTTAGGTCCTCACAGAGAAAAGTGTCAGCTGTGAACATGGTAAAATCTATCACATCATTATTTCTTGGTCATGCTATAAACACTCCCCAGAAATTTCCAACTGTTCTAGCACATATCTCTGGTAGCCCTCAACATTTTAGAACTGAGTTTTAGGAGTCAAGCAGCTGTCTTCAGTGCCTTAAGGAAGTGAAGAACATGGCCTAAAACATATATTAAATATGTGAATTGTAAATAGTCTTAGAATCTACCAGCATCTTTCCACAGAGAACTGTGAACAACTCAGTTATRATGGCTTTTGCATCATAGCAACTGAAAGTAGAATCTAATTCTCCAGTCAGTGTGCAATGAAAACCTTTCAACAATCAATTCAGTTGTGTTAGACCTCAACAGCAGGAGCATAAGCATAAAAGAGATCASTTTTCTGTCAAAGATCACTCAAAAAGGACAGAAGTTCTCTTATTAGGATGTGAAAATCATTGTAGGAACTTAATTCAGACTACTGAATCTTTTTCCCCGTATATTTTCTAACACAGAAACCTAGAAAACTGAAAAAAAAATGCTAATTGTTTATTTTTAAAATGTTTTGAGTCATAATTTTTTCAATAATGGGTTCTGCAGATTTGCCCTCAATTTTACATTAATTTTTTAGCAAAGTACTGTGGTACTGGAATAAATTAAATTAAATATGCGATTTTTGTAAGAAGAACTAGGAGACTAGAATGGAAATGACTTTCACTTTGATTATCTTCTAAAAAAGTACAGTTACTCTAGCTTTGTTTTCATTACAAAATAAGAATAGCCAAATGCTATGCACAATCCTTAAAAAAATCAGKTTTTTTTTCTATACCAAAACATTTTGAGGGTTTAGGTTATACTATTCAGAAATTTCAACACAACAGATCATCAAGTATTGCCCTAAAACTAAAGGTTAAATAGTATATAACTAAGAGAATATTCATACTGTTGTTTCATGTGAAACAGTTATGACGCCATTTGGAGGTGTCATAAAAACTTTTGAACTTTTGTCAAAAAGTCTGGAATTAGTATGGCTTTGATATTTTAGAACTTTATGGACATATGTATTTATGCAACACATGAGCTTTTAAGGTAGTACRCATGGATTTTTTAAACAACTTCTAAAGACTTTGCCTACTTAAAAATGGAACTGGTTTTAAGACTGCCATTTAATGTTTACTGTATCAATGACAGCCGTGCTGCAGGTTGTGCTTTTAAGTTTCAACAATGCACTTYCATCACCAAACAAATGGCCTGTAATACTGTGGAAAATGATGATCTTTTAATTTCACTAAAGTGATTTATTTTGGGTAACCACTTTACTGGACAGCACTAAGTACTGTAAATAGTTAAATCTGTTTCCGAAAGGCAAAGAACCGTCCTTTTCTTCTACATGGGCAATTATAGACATTTACTGGCATTGTAAAACTGCTGAAATTTTCAGTGTCCCTTTTGGAGACTTATTTATTTTAAGATTTTTCTGTGTATTCAATGGTGCATTCAGCCTAATTCTCTCAATTTTTGATTTTGTTGGGAACAATGAACAGGGAGGAAGTCTGCTAATTGCCATCTTAGCTACCTTGGAGGGGCAATGGTGTGAGAAAATATATAATTAACATCTTCATTAGTTTACTTATTAGCTGTGCTGGCAAGCAAATGGAATTCTGAATTCAACAGATAAGTCAGCTGTGCCACTATCTTTTCTGTGAATTTTACCTTCTCTTGTTGAGTGTATRCAATTTTGAATCACTCCCTTTCTACACAATTTTAAATCACTCCCTTTCTTGGTCAGTATTTTTCACACACTGTAGTATGATGCCTACTAGTTTTAGCAGGATGTTATAGCTATGGTTGCAGGTCAGAATAGAAACCTTCTTTAGTGTTCAGGCCAATAAATAAATTAGAAGAAGGCCTTTAAACACTGTATGATAAAATGAGCTGAAAGTAGGGCAGAGAAAGAACAACCTTTGTAACGAGCCTAGCCTGGGGCCGAAAGTTCATTGTGTATTTCAGAACATGGTGCAACAACGGTATGAAGAGTTGGTGACTGAGGTTTTTCACTGCCTCAGGATACYGGTGATTCAACTGCATATAATGATAGGGAATGCTAAGAATGCACTAAATAAATCCCGTGTCCATAACTTGTAATTTCTTCATGGAGCTATGGGCTGGATGAAAGGCCTGACAGCTTCATAGCCAGCAGGATGCAGTATGTTCACTGGGGAACACAGGGTGTATTTTACTAGCGTGATTGTATGGAAAGATGAAATAAAACCACAAGAAAAATAAGGCATGAACTKATGGCATATAAAATATTTACTGGTGGACCAAGAAAAGCACCCAATTTGCAAATAGTAGCATGTTCTGAAAAGCAGAKATGTTTAAACCACCTGCCAGTTGAGAACCCTCATACTTCAGGGTTCTGCTTATTTCTGAGGTATATTTCAAGATATCCTATCAGATCCTTCTTTCTGATCTCTATGTTTTACTTGTGAAACCATGGCAAACAACATTTATGTATCTACGTAAAACAAATTGAAAARCTATGAAATGGTTAATTTTTATTTGTATGCTTGCAATTTCCAACAAAATTAATGTGTTTGCGCTTCTTAATTAGAACTAGATTTTTAATCTGAATTATTGGATTAGGATTTTACTAGGATCTGATTTTCCATCCTTTTCTGTTTTTTAAATTTCTCTGGTCTTGGTTGTCTGCATCTTTCTTGAACATCTCCAACTATTAAATATTGTATTAAAAATGTTGTCACTGAGTTAAAATACAGGAATACTTAACATGTAAATGCTGTTTTGAGCAACTGATACCTGAATGTACAATATTTTGAATTGTGAGTGCATGGCATTTCCTATTTTACTAATGTGATCTCTGTAGAAAAATACCAGCCACTTGGAARCAGAGGAGTTCCATGTGTATAATTCACAGTAGCAACTGTGTTAATGCTGTTCATGGTGATTTTTGCTCAGAGGCTGAGAGAAATAGCCTGCAAGATTGCATGGTTATAATTTAGTTACAGATCTGAAAAAAATAAACTGCTCTCCCTGCCCAATGCTCTAGTAGCAAAATGAAAAGATGCTCATTGAAAATTAAAAGAATCCTTCTGGTTCCATTATTATAAAGAACTGATTTATTTAAATGGAGATGCTGTTTATTCCTCTTCCTATTTCAGTAATTCTCAGCTTCCTTAACATGAAATCCATAGCACTATCTCTCCTAGAAATGTAAAATTCAGTCATATGAAGGACTCTTTCTAACCTGCTGCTACACTTTTGCACAAAGGTCAGTCAATTTTTTAAAAGTTTCTTGGAGCAGTTGACATTGGGCAGGCAGCCTATTTAGGATGGCCAGGTAAACAAAAGAATTCGACTGCCATGAGGCAAAGCTATTAAACTGGGAGAAAAATCTGTGTTAGATCTTTAAACTTCACAATATAGTGACTTCTAAGAAATGCTCTACTTTGAATAGTAATTCCATCAGAGGAGGARGAAAAGTTCTTATGTTCTGTGGTATAGCTGTGCTCACACAGCTACTGCCGTCAGAACTGCAAATACTCCTGGTAAATGGGTGGGAATGAGGCATGGAGATGAAAGAGGCTGGGATGTAGGTGAGCACTGCACAGCGGTGACTCTGCACTCACGTGCCCTGCTATAAACTTTCACCCAAGGTTTGCAGTCTGTCTGTTCAGYTGTGTGGGTCTCACAGTTGTATTTCTTGAAATGTAAATTTGGTTAATTTGTATGTGAATTTATATACTCGTATGGCTGTCTTTGATCCAAATAATACCTGCCTTATTTCTGAAGTAGTTTGTGTGAAATGTGTACTCTCCAATTGCATTCATCCTCTTCTTCTGGTTTAAAGAGAGCTTTTAAGCCCTCCTAAAACTGCTCCAARCCTTGGCCCTCCAAAGTGGATTTCATGGAAGAGAAGAGAGATAAGCTATTTGACCTCAGCTGGGGTAAAAATGTCCCTGTAAAACACAGGGTTACAGAGTGTTAGGGGCAGAGAAGAAGCAGGTGAAAGACAGAATCTCCTTGCTCCAAGTAATGACTGTCCAGRGCCTGTGACACATAGGATTGTCATGGTTTAGACTGTGCTGAAAGCCAAAAGCACTGCACCCACGATGTTCTCTCCCCTCCCCCCCACCGAAGAGGGAGAAGGGAGAACAAAAGCCCAATCAACTCRAAAATTTATGGCTTTCAGATAACATAACGTAATTGGGAGAAAGATACRTATGTGCTCCAGAGAATGGTCAGACAGCCTGAATAACTTAAGTTGCAAAATAGATTTATTACTACAAACTAYTAAGAATACTACGGCACTGGGGAGGGGAACAAAGATTAGGGWCAAGTTTACAAGGAGAAGAAAAATAAAAATGGACATTTTAAGACACCTGTTATCCTTTCCAGGACCTGTCTCTTTCCCAGGTTCTCCCTCTCCACCCCCCATGTTTTCCCGCACACACAGGGGACAGGAATGAAAGTCTATCACAGATCAAACTATTCATTACAGTTGTCGTCCAGCATCATAGGAGAAGCGTTCTTACAGCTCCAAGCTGTGGAAGTTCTCTTCCCAAGAGACAGTCAGGGTATGACTGCTGATGGCGAGGGAATATTTTCTTTACCTYGTAGGAGAAAAAGAAAGAATGTCTTTCAAGGCCAAACTGCGTTGTTTCAAAACATGCCAAACTGCGTGGCATGAGACCACTATCACAAACCTCCTGGCAGAGCACAGCTTCTTCTAAGCATCCACTTACTTCAGACATAGGGCGCGGGCATCTCCTCCTCCGCGCAGAGCACAATTTCTTCTCAGCATCAACTCGTTTCAAATGTCATGGGGGGGCCAAGACTCTTCCCCCTTTTTGGCAGTTTAGTCCAGTCCTCAAAGGCCAGGTTTTTTTCAGAGCAAGGTCGCTCTCCTTCTTCTAWTCAGGTCTCTCTTTGATGAAATAGTCCTTTCAAGAACACTTATTTTCTCCATGCTCGAGAACCACAGCACAGCACAGCAAGCCATTACCATCTCCTCCTTACTGTGATCTTTGGGTCTCCATTTTTCTTCTTACATCTCCTCACCCTCCTGCTCTGTTTTTTCCCCRGTGCACRATACTAAAACTACATGCTAACAACCTAAGAACTACATGGCGCCGCACCTATCTTGTTCTGAATTCTTTCTTAACTACAGGACAATACGTCATCACAGAGGTGTAACCAACCTGTGCAATTGGCCCAGGCCTGATGGGCAGCCTGTCCATCAACCTCAGAGCCATAATGGATTGGCTCTAAAACACAAGGGGTAGGGCTCYTTTAGCTGGAGAAGAAGAAGAAGGAKAAAATTTCTAGAACTTCCTCCTAGGAGCCATCTTTGTGGTTTCTTAGTCCCATCCCCCCACCAMCAAAAATTGGACTAAGTAAAACCATGACAAGGATATATAACCATATCCCTGAATATCCTACCACAGCAGTTCCTGTGTGGTTATATCTAGGTACAATGTAGCGCCAGCCTGAGAAAAGGCTTTTATTGGGTTTGCTAGGCTGGTATGTGGCCTGGAGCAGACTCCAGAGTTTGAAAAGCTGGGTAAATACTTCTCTGTTTTGTAGTTTATGCTGAGGTCTGGCTGCTGAGACTGTGTTAATTGGGCAATGTTTAAAGTCATTTAGGTTATGGCCTTGTGAGCTGTTCAGTAATTAAAATGCAGGAAGTATCCTAGATCAATTCTGAAAACAAGATTTATCCTCTGTAATTATGGTACTTCCAAGTAAAGTTTCTCTCAAGTTCTTCATCAAAAATCTTCCTATTTCCAGTTAAGACTCAGATTTATTTCTCTAACTTTGGACTYATCCTGAGTTAATGCACAGTTAGTCTTGAGTTAAATTAGCCATACTCATATCTTGGATGGTAATTCTTAAATAGCTGGTGACATTTCATTATAATGCTGCTTTATCTATCCGACAAAAAATTTCATCAATAGAAATTTTGCTTACAAGTGCTAATGTTAATTAATGTTTATTAATGTTCATAAAGAGTAAAATATAAATCACAGAAAGCAAAATGCAAAAGGCAAATTGCAACAATGTTATAATAATGTGTTGAATTGAGAAGCTCCTTACAGATGTTTCTAAAATAACAATGAAAAGACAAAAAACTGGGAGGGGAAATGTTTCCATTATGATTGAAAGGAGACAAGGATTTGTATGTTTACATTTACAAGATATAGTATTTATTAAATACTGAGTTTAATGCTAAGGAGTGTACCAACTTTCTGTGTTATCTTAATTACTCAGCAAGATATTAATGCTTTGATTCATGTTTGTCAGTTTTAGAACTGAGTCAGCACAGCAGGGAGCTCTTCAGGGGGAATGGCTTGCCTCCTCCTAAGCTGCTATGTTAAATAGGAAGGAATTGGTTGCCTTTCTGCAGATCCTACTTCCAGTAACCATCCTGCCCCAAGTTTCAGGAATGATGAGTCACTTCTGTTTGGACCAACAGTCCAAAGGGGGCCATTTCCTGAGGATGGGGAAATGCCACTGCTGCCAGGAATTCCTCCTCTTTCAGTGTTCTCATTTTTTAGCAGCTTTGCAACATTTCTATGCTAAGACCAGAAAGGCATGGTAGTTATTTTGTGCCTCATTTACCTCCAATATCTTCTAATTGTTGCTGGAGGGTTCTAAAATAGATACATTGCAATAAAGGAATGCACATAACTTTTTTGTGTTTCTAATCTGGTAATAATAATAATAATATATTATTTATTGCATTAATAGCTGTTAATGGATAACTCAATTATTTCAGACTCCATTTATTAGGACATCATTCAGATGGGTAACTCAAACTGCTCATAACTTAAAAGATTAGAATATGACAAMTAACAGATGAAGCTAAAAGAAATGAGAGTGGATAACAAAGATAATTAGAATGTTTAGCACAAACAAGTATAGTGAAATACTTGGTTATTAAGCTTTTTATTACTCAATTTCTGCCACTCTGTATGCCAGCAGGAGAAACTTAAGAGTGGAAAAGATGCTGCTATCATAGACTCTGACCGGGAATTCTTTACATGACTATTTAGTGTGACTGGCAGCCAAAACAGAGGCTGTCCTTGCAGGAAGATAATATGATAGGGAAAGTACAATTAATTTTGTGAGAGCTTTGCAATTTAGGGMAGGAAGTACTGTGTTCAAAAGATAGAAGTGAGATCCAGTGAAGGTAAAGAACATTTAAAAAAWTACATAGCAGTAAGTGCTAATATGGAAAATTATTTTACTTACCAGCATTTAAAAATTATTGTTATAGGAGTAGTCTGGAAGTATGTTAAGCACTTGAAGCACCAAGGTCAGTGGGAAATTGATGACTATTAGATAATAATTMTTGCTAAATAAAATTTTAAAAATAGGGAGAAGTTTTGGGATTTGAACAGTTAGGATTCTTTCCCACAGAAAGCAATGGTTTACTTAGTAGCATTTAGCTCTGTGGTTAATTAATAGCCTACATGAAATTGTTGTAATTAAATATGTTCTCATTAATATTCCACAAAGGAGGATGCTTGGTTTCAGTACACAAACTCCTGCAAAGAAAGATTCCAGTTTGATTATAATGAACACTAAAGCAAGAAAGAAAAATCGTTAATTCTATTTAACACCACGTTAATTCTTTCCTATCTTCCTGAAAAGCAACATGTCATGGGATATGCTAGGGTTATTGTCATGGATTGCAGCAATATTGTTTTTATACTGCTACAGGCAGTTTCCCTTTCTGCTTTTGGATCAAAATTCTAAAAATGGTATTTTAAATATTTTGAAAGGTTTTTTAAAGGAGATCTTAGTATTTGTATCTTAGTMTTTGTATTTGTATCTTGTAGATTAAGAAACAAAAAACATAACCACTATGTCACTAACTAAAATACAATTTTAATTTAAACTAAAATGGCAAAAKGGGCTTTAATAGTACTTTTGTACGATTAAGTCTTGCTTAAAAATTAGATTAGGGGTATTTGYTTTAACATTAGATAAGAGAGCAATGCTGAACCATTTCCAAAACTTACATTCAAACTAGTTGCTACTGGAATCTTCTGGGTTATTTTAAGAAGAATACTATCAACTTGGCTTGAAAATAAGCAATTTCAGAACTGACACAGAATCAAAACTGAAGGGATGAATTTGTCAGAGAAATTTCCTGTTTTTCATTATTTCTACCTTCCCTTATTTGATTTAAGATTCAAATGGCTATCTTATCTTGTAAGGTTTGTGTATCATGTACAGGTATTATTTTAATGTGTGTTCAGTTACGTATCTTGCCTCTTGGCTGGCAATTAAATAAACAAGAAGAGCATCTTCCAAATTATAAACTACTATATCCATGCCTAGAGTATGTGAAATTTAGTTATAAATCAGAACTGTTATATTTCAACTCTGTTTTCTGTRATTTGTTTTAAGTTTCTATAGCATATGAAGTCTGCACAAACATTCTATATATCAGAAGGGGAAAAAAAAGCCTGTAGGATATTGTATCTTTCCTTACTAATTTGTCTTCTAAACCATTAAAAACTTGGCACCAATGTAAAAATACATAAAATCAAGAAAATATTGRAATATGTTTGGTAATCATTAAATACATTTGGATGAAACTATTTACTGGCAATACAGATGTAGTCTGTYAAAACAGTCCTTTATAGGGTTTTAGATTTTTTTCATGACATGAGGGCTAATTTATTCATATAGTCATCACTTTTTATTATTGAAAGGGATTTATGACTCTWTTTATTATCCAGAGATTAGTATTAATCTTCTCCCTAGTAATCTTTGCCTCTAAAAATGCTGACATGAGATCAGTTTGTCCAATTTTCTCAGTGCACTACAACTCCTGCTCTTGTTGGCTTTGGCTTCAGTAAAATTCAGTATAAAAGAAAGGTAATTCGACCCAAGCTTAAAAATTTACTGTGTCTCAGTCACCGATTTGGCAAAACCAGATCCCTCACAGTACAGACTACACTGAACTGTCATTAATATATTTTAACCATAGGGTATATTCAGCAGCAAAACTCTTAGCAACGTAAGATTTCCACTTCCTTKTCTCACCAGGATTGCTGGGATATCAGTAAGTGTGCAATCTATCTCATGCTTTTAATTTAAAAATCTGAAAAAAATGAAGTTCTTGAAGATAAACTCCTTGACTAAAAATGTTCTATAATAAATATATCCCATTTACTTTCTTATGATGCACAGATATTATCTRCAGGCTGTGACCAGGTTTCATTTGGATATTTGAATTTTTTTTTTCTAGATTTTATTGAAAAGTAATTGCCTGCAAATCTGTATGTAGGGAGTAATCCTTGCTTTAGGCCCCATTCTCTTGTTTAGAAAAGTGTCTTTCATGTAACCTTTTTGCTGTTAGCAGCTTTCAGCTGTGTAAATGTCATCTATAGCTATAAAACTTAACAAAAGTATAGAATGCAAAGATCTCAACAAAATTAATTTACTGCTGCAGTTATGCATAACTTTTCTGTGTCCATCCASTTTTTTGCACTGTTTAAACATATTCATATCTGAAGAAGTCTTATAYTAAACTATTCAAAATACTCAGTAGTAAAGTATTACTCTTGTAAACTGGTATATTGTAGTTTGCACAATCAATTTATTTTTAAATGGTGACTTTCTAAAAAAACAAATATTAGGATATGCAAAAATTAGAAATCATGTATTTGTTGTAGTATGCAAACTCCTTTAGATGCAGCTCTTAACCTAKTAGACCTAATTATAGTAAGAAAATAATTCAGAATGGAGGAGACAGAAGCTATTTAGGAATACTTCAGCCTAAACTGAACGGCCTTATATCCCATACATCTTTACAGCTGTTACAGAAYAGTAATAGAATATCAGTTCAAATGTTCGTTTCTTTCTCCTCACAGTACTGCTACTAGTTAGTACTCTTTACCACCTCAGGCTAAGTAAATTATTTGTGACCTAAAGAAGAATGCAGTTCTTCTCAGTGTTATATCTGGGTGAATACACACAGATAGGCCTTTCTTCCCACCTCTGAAAAACAGGAGGGTGAGGGAGTGAAGTGCTGCTTTATGAAATCTACTGTGCTCGAAACAACCRCTAGTTAGAAGACATATCTTAGTTCTTTTTAACTACAGAAGATGGCTTTTCCTTCTTGAAAAAACTCCTTACCATGTCCAGATGATTACAAAGAAGCTAAATATAATTTTTAAAAAATGAGTTGTCGYCCATGTAGTTTACCAGCAGTTCAGTGTGCTTTGTGGCTCATACAAGCCTTGGACTTTTTTCTCCCTTAGGAAACACTAACATTATGAATAGCAAATATAATATGTGTGTCAGAACTGAGATACAGCTACACAGAGATCTCTCCTCTCCTCTCCTCTCCTCTCCTCTCCTCTCCTCTCCTCTCCTCTCCTCTCCTCTCCTCTC
>NW_026624105.1:35936-53115 GCF_030028575.1 Malurus melanocephalus | reverse complement strand
CCTCCCCTCCCCTCCCCTCCCCTCTCTTTCATCTCCTATTCTTGGTATCTTCTTGAAGTCATGCTTAATTCTTTAGTTACCATAATCTTTATTTATAAAATATAAGCTTTTTAAAGCACTGATTCACACTAAGAAGTTATGTTTCCATCCTTTGTCATCTGGTGGTATTTAGGACTGCTGAGAATTCTTATAAACATGTTCTCAATTTGCCCGAGTTAGAGGAAATGCAGTGAGGTAAAAACCATCTGGTGATACTGCAGGTATAATGAAATTTGCCATATATATTTTTTTCTCAATAAGATATAACGTTATATTTTTTTTTAAATAAATAGTATTGATTTAATTATTTGATAAAAGGAGAAGACGTAAAAGACTCCAAGAGGTGACCCTGGAAATTTCTTCATGCTAAACMGTGGGCCACTTAAGGAAAAATTATGTTAGTCTTTATTTTTTTAGAAAAGGATTTTCAAAATAGGACTTCTGAAAGTGACATGTCTGCTGGAGTCTTTAATAATGACAGGAAAATTCATCCTTGCTCAGAGCAAGGAAAGGAATTCAAGAGGGTAAAGAATTAAAGTTTATTCCTGAAATGTTTGAAACAGCAGATATATAAATCTGTTTACTGTGAAAGCTTGTTCTTTAGTGCCYCCTGGGAAAAGGTTGGATATCATGAAAATTTTTGCAGTATCTCCCAGTGATGTTACCATAGCACATGTCTTCTTTCTACTGACCAGAATGAAGAGGCAGATGTGAAAGGAAAAATTACTTACCAGGATGGCTCTGGTTAAAGTGTTAAGATTCAATTACTACAGAGATGCCTGTACCTGAATTAAGGTGCAAACGAAGTGCTGAAGTCAATAGAATGGATTTTATTTAACTAAATGTGAGAGAGAAAGAGAGATAGAAAGAAACAGAAAAAAGACAGTGATAGAGAGATAGATTAAGTAGAGTGGCAGTCACCACCCCTGTGGATACAGCAGTGTCCTGTTGGCCTCTTCTTTTGGTCTTCTCCAAGGTGGGGTCCCACAACACATAGAGTTCAATGGATTAATATATTGCAGGCATTCAAGGGGATGCCCAGAGAACTCCCCTGGGGGGAGAGATCTTTCACACTACTTTTTGCAACACTGGATTTGTTGCAACATTTGTGGCTCATGTGGAAGGCCTGGTGGAAGGCCTCAGAATTGAGTCTGGGGGTGCTTTGGGGTCTTTGATGGTTTATGGCACTTTCTAAGATATGACAGCTCTTCCTCCCAGGTCAGTGCAGTGGAGTCAGTTATGCCCCATCAGAAGGGATGAACACCCTCAGGACTACATATCAATGTGAATGTCTTGTGTGAATGTGACCTTCATTCATTCTTCTGTAAGTTTTTATGAATTAAACTTGCAAGGTGAAATCACAAGATCTAGTCATTTGGACTTTTGTGTAAGTTTGTGGGGCTGGAAAATAGCACTTCTCAGTATGTTGCAGTTTAGGCATCACATTAGGTGTACAYATTTCTGTTGCCTTACCTACTTACTCTTACTTTCGTCTCTGCTCAGTCATGCATATTGGATTAGTTAGAATTTGTTGAGTATATTTAACATGGGCTTAATTAGGTCAATCATTTCAGATACCCTATCAGCACTTTTGCCAAGCACATGATACTTAAAATAGTTTCAGGATGTTCTAATATCTATTAATGAACCTGTCTGGGTCTTGTGCTGGTTTGGGTTTTTTAATTAAGGTATTTGTCAAGGTTGAGTTTTGTTATGRGAACTGATAAAAAAAAGAGACTTTAGAAAATTTTAGCCACTTGTCTATTTTTATAATCCTTAAAGAGAGATTTTTTTTTTTTATTACAGTGTTTGTATTTGACTTGTCAAGGTCCTTCACACTACAAGATGTAGTAGAAATACTTCTATATTCTTAAARAATAATTTAATTTTAAAGATGAATGTCAGAGTAGACCTGATGAAAAGCTACTGCATTTGTCTCTCTTTAGTACTCATAGTCCATATAAGTTGAATACTCTGCAAATTTTCTGTCTCTGAATGTAATGTAAACTCAAAATTAGAAATAGTGGCATCCTTTACAGCATCAGAAGCACTTTGAATAGATTTTTTCATCTAGCTAATTTATCTGTATGCAAGTAGAAATAAGATCTTGATTGGTTTCTCATATGAAAAGATTCTGAAGACCAAATTATCTGTTCTTTTTTGAAAACTCTTTTTTCTAAAGTTGAATTTAACACATTGCAGGTACAGGGTTCCAGCGTGATTCAGACAGACATATGACATCATGTCCTTTGTAAAGAATTACTATTTGCTGATATCAAAGACCCTTTAAAATAATTCTATTAATMTTTATGTTTGTGCATGAAACACACAATATTTGCACCAGCTTCACCACTGTTGATTCTTACTGAAACAAGAAAAGTATTGTGTCTAGGGCTTAATCTCTAAAATTGTATCTTTGACCTGTGTTTCAGAGGAGATCTATTCCTTTTTGAAGTGCTCAGTAAATGAGTTCTGACAAATTGCTCAGCTTACCTGGCCACCACAAAACCATACCAAATACTTAAACGAATGCAGTTAAAAGCACATATAAAATAAGAGTACTGAATTTGCCAAAATTCAGAATACCCAAACTAGTTTATATTATCCAAAATAATAACTGCCYTATGGCCACTTTGAATACTATTCCAGTATTTTTCTCTTAGTTTATTTTGATTTAGGGAAAAAAAATGCTAATCCATGTTCTTCAATTTAAAAAATAGATATTTTTTTTATATCATAACCTCATATTTGTATCAATTTAATTATTTTATATATAAAGATAAACATATGTATACATACTTACATAACTGCTTATATATTTATTAATTATATATTTACATATATACACTTCTAAATAAAAATATTTTTACTTTTATACTACTTGTATGTAAGTTAAACATTGTTTTCAGACCAGATAATTGTTCTTGAGGAAGACTTCAGAAAGACTTGAATAGAATTGTATTACACATTTGAAAAGATGAAACTGAAACCCAGCTTTAATGAGAATGCAAATGAGAATTACTAAGGTTCAGTGAAGGTCACAGCAGCTTAATCATCAATTTATGTCAGCAACTTCTCACAAGCAACAAATGAGTTTTAATAAAAACTGTTGTCTTAATGGATTAAACTACAAAATCATGATTGCTCTACCATTTGACCAGCTGTCCTCACACACATGCAGTTGTATATGTTTAAATTGTCTCTTTTTATCTACAAATTCCTGAATAATATATGTAGAACGTGTTTATATTTTCTTAAATGAATAATTTAATGACTTCATATGACCTTCTAAAAAGAGTTTTAAAAGCATGTTCTGCTTGTGCCTAAAGTATATTTTTTTCCTGGAAAAAAATTTTGCACATGCTCAGATGCAACTGTAAATTATTTGTTTCAATTAAAAATACATAGATTGCATGGATATGTTTCTATTAAGTTGAATAAAGCCCCTAATTTCCTAGGAAAAAATCATTTAACTGAAATTTAATTTCAATCTATTTCTTTCTTGTAAATACATGCCTAAAATGATATAATTTTTAAGAATGGAAAGTTATCCTGAGAAAGAAAATAAATAAAAAAAAACCCAAAAAAAACTTTGTATCCCAAACATTTGTGAAACCCAAACAGAAGAACTCAGCAAAGCAAACTGTACTTTAGCTGTTTTTGTTTAAGTGTCCTGCTTTGCCAGTTTGAATATATTTGCTGTTCAACCAATAAACATAAATGTGTATATTGGATTTGATAGTGGGGGTTGCTGCTCGGGTGGCTTTTCTGAGAAGCTGCTGGAATTTCCCCCGTGTCCAATGGAGCCAATGCCAACTGTTGTCCAGCCACAGTCAACTCGCCAAAATGTGTAAATATTTAGCCACTAAGAATGTGTCCAGTTATGCTGTAATCAAACATTTCAATTTTAAGGAAAGCTTCCAGATCTTAAAGTAAGTAAATCGTGACATGTTTCCCACAATTTATGCTCTTTTGGGTACCTAGAGAAGCAAGAGGAAGGAGTCATTAGCAGAGCACAGTTCTTGGCAAATGTACTTATGGGGTTGGCTGTATTTCTACACCAGACTGTGCAACAAGCCCACAAAACCATGTTCAACAACAAAATTAAGAAAACATTTAATTTTTCTTGAGAAATTTTCTAGTATCAGACAGTCATACTCAAGTATCTCTTCTTGTAATAAAAACTGAGAACAAGTGGAATCTAGTAATACTAGTATCTGTATAATGCAAAAACCTCAAATGCCTTTTCTTTCTAATATCAAGATCTGGAATCTAAATCTTGAATCTTAACTTGATAATGCTTGAGACCTCTACATGAGTGGGGTTAAATAATAATAAAACTAAAATTTTATGTGAAGGGAAACTTCAAATTACAAAATGGATGAAAAATCTAGAAAGTATAGAACACATTACTTCTGGGTGTTCACAAAGTATAAATTAAGGACTTAAAAAAAAATTATCAATATTACTGATTTTAGTTCCGTGTTAAGTAAGAACAAAATAGGGAAAATCTTCATTGCGTGAAAAGATGCAATTCTGAAAAGCATGGAAACGACCTACTACATTAGAGAACAGGTAGCAACACATGATTTGTCAAATGAGTTGTATGTTGTAGTTGTAAGAGTAGTTTAATGTGTGTGCATGTACTGTGGTGCAAGTCAGAAAGAAGATCTGAACTCTGTGTCCTGTGGTCCAAATTGTTCATCCGTTGTTCATGACTGAGCAAACCKTGCTTCTGCATTCAGTGCAGGCTGGATTGGTAGGTTGCATAGGTTGGATATTACAATCCTCTCTCATCCTCATTACTACCACCTTTATTTCTTATAATGGGCTGTAGAATTTATTGCTGTGAAATCTTTTCTCACTAAGTACTGCAGTCAATGCTTCTTTAATCTTCATTTCTGTGTACCTTAAACAGCAGCACCTTGTTATTGTTTTTCCAGCTGAGGTTGTATTATATATATCGGTGAGCACAGAAATTTGTCTTCCTTTGCAAGTGTGTACCCCGGTGCTTTGCAGTTCCTCACCACTGTGCTCACTCAGTGTTACTCACCTCATCTTTAGCTGGTTCCAGCAGGGATCTCTCTTGGCCTGAAGGATGTATGAAGGCAGAGACATAACACCAACCAAAAGCAGCACTAACTGTGCAATACTGATGTTCAAGAGCAATTAATTAGAATACTCAAAATACATATCTGGATTCCCAATCGTTGCTTCATCCATGTTCTTACACTACTGTAGGTACAGCAACATGGCTAAACATCTGGGCTTCTCTTAAAATTTGAGGAGGCACAGGGTTGTCTTCATGTGAGAGTCAGAGTGAAACCACTTAATGGTGCCCCTTCCTTCTAAGGTTAGAGGGAGTCTAGATGAGCARCTGAGACTAGGCATTTATGCTTTTCAGAGCTCAAAAGTTTGGTAAKATTCATCTTGTTTGTACTAGTTTACTTTCATCTGAGTAAAACAGTAAAAAAAAAATCATGCTTTTCATTATATTTCTTTTTTACATTAGTTCTGAAATGTACAAAGTTTGTTTATAGAAATTATCTGACTGTAAAACTTGATTTTTAAGGCAGTCTCTAATTGCATCTATATCTCTATAATTTTTTTTCACTTTATCGCATCATAATTTCATATTTCTTTACATCATATGTGATTAAGTTAGGATTTACTTGCACCGTTTGATTCCCTCTTACTAACTTCACATTAGATCAGTAACTCCAGGCTAGCCAGGACTATGTGTGCCAGCCACACATTAACTCATGGTGGAGTGCCTAGATATCCATGAATTTGTCTTAAATTTTGTGCTTAAATTTCAAATAATAGAAATATTTCACATTTAGGGTAATGCTAATAAGACTTGTGAGATTTACACCTTATATAGTAATGATGCTTTTAAGTATATTATCCTGCCTGTCTAAGAGTTTGCATTTTTTTTTAATTTAAAATAACTTCAGTTTTGAATTGCATTACAGGATACTATCCATTCTTTACTTCCAGTGAATTTTTATTTGATGTATTTAAGTATGGCTGCTGGATTGGTAGTTAGTCTATTTTAGCTAATTAGAAATATACCTCTGGTGTCTTTAAAAACTGAATCTATACTATTTTTATCAAGTTACATTTCCTGCTGAAAATGCTCAGTTGAGTGCAACCAATCTTGAATACTAGAATTTCACATCTGATTCAATATTATTTCTAAACTATCCCTTCACTGTATCATTAATTTTATTATKATTTATCCTATTTACTTTTTGTTTTATTTATTAACCTATCATTATTTCTAATAACCTTATAGCAGTACTTGGAAAGTACACTGCTWATTTTTGTAATATCTTCTAATGTTTTAGAAAAAAAAATAAATAAAAAAAAAAGATTGAATACRGGATCATTCCCTAATTTAATTTTAAAGCATACAGTGATTATTAGCGATATCAGAGGGCAGCAAGAATGGGCTACTCCATGAGGAAAAGCAAGATGGGTGCTGAGTGTGAAGCAAGGTGGGCATCAGTGCCCTCACCAGCAAGGGGCACAATCCCACAAYACCCAATCACAATGAACAAGGCAGGTTTTGTTGCTGTAACCAGTCAGAGCCTCAAGCACCAGGCAAAACCAACGTAAAGAGGGATGTCCCAGGTCAAGCTGAGATGTCAAGATGTGGATCAGATCCAGTGACATAACCAAGCTCAGTCCCACTGCAGTGATCCCAGGCAGGGCTGGGGGGAGAAGGCAGGTCAAGCTTCTGAAATGCAAGCCAGGAAATCCAGTTGCCAGGTCCGGGTCTGGATCAGCAGGATACATCACCAGGCACAGACACAGTAATACTGTAGCTCAGTCAGCAGCCAAGGACAAGAGCCTGAGCTCAAACTTCTCAGCAAAGGAGTGGGACTGCAATTGCTCCTCACAGCAGTCTGAGCTGAGGTTGTGCAGCTGTGCCACACCAGCACTCCAGCACAGGTGATCCTGCCCCAGGAGGCAAAAGGACCTGAGGAAATGACAAATAGTTACAAATACATTTGTTGTATTTTGCTGTTTTATCTCTGAGCTGGTCATATGGAAAATAGATATTGATTTTATTTAATGGATAGCTGGGACAAGTAATTAATTTTGACAACTTAATTTCTTTCTTGTGTTGTTTTTATCTTGTTAAGTGCTTGAAACTTAGCACTTAGAAAGACAACCTATTATCCTCTCATAACATAAGTGTATTTGCAATTCATGCTTTGTAGCTTATATTTAAAATCAGCTATGGGTTTTTTCCTTCATTTCTTTGTCTTTCATGTTTTCTTTCTTTAAATCTTTCTTTCTTTTAAATGAGATTCAACTTAAATCCCTAACTCACTTTCTATGTTCATATCTACATTTGTACTTATTGAACAACTTGAATCCATTGCAATCAATAATTCTAGTAGATGTCAGCATATAAAACACATATATTAATTATACTTTCAAGATTYGTAGACATAGTTTGTATTTCTCTGAGTTAGAGAACTCCCTTTTGACTGTGTATCCAGAAGGCAGTTAAATTCCTTCTTAAAGAACCATAGAATCTTTCAGGTTGGAAAAAACCTCTACAGTCATCAGCTGTAAACCCAGCACTGCCAAGTCCACTGCTAAAATATATTCCTAAGTGCCACATCTACAGGTGTTCCCTTCCAGGGATGGTGACTTAATCACCTGCATGGACAGTCTGTTCTGATGCTTGACAGCCCATTCTCCTGAAGAAATTTTTTCTAATAGCAAATCTAAACCTCCCTTGGTACTACTTGACACGAGTCCATCTTGTCCAGCCACTTGCTTTCTGGGAGAAGATGCCAAAAACCACCTGGCTGCACCCTCAAGCAGTTGTAGAGTGCAATGAGATCTCCCCTGAGCCGCCTTTTCTCCAGGTTGAGCACCCCCAGCTCTCTCGGTCGCTCCTCATCAGACCTGGGCTCCAGACCCTTCCCCAGCTCTATTCCCTTCTCTGGACTCGTTCCAGCACCTCAATGTCTGTATTGTAGTGAGTAGCCCAGAACTGAACACAGGATTTAAGGTGTGGCCTCACCAGTGCCGAGTACAGGGGGACGATCCCTGCCCTGGTCCTTCTGGCCACACTGGTGCTGACACAGGCCAGGATGGCGCTGGCCTTCTTGGCCACCTGGGCACAGCTGGCTCCTGTTCAGCCACTGCCAACCTGCATACCCCAAGCAGCATTCCAGCCACGATTTCCCAAGTTTTTTCTTCAGAGCTGTAAGAAAATATCAGAAATATCTTCCCATGTGCTGAAGATCCTATCTGCCTACTTTTTTGGGTGTAATGGTTGTACTTTTGCTTAATAACATTGCTCTTTTGCTTAATAGCTAATGATTAAAATAGTCTGTTATRTGAAATGACATTAAATTTAATTTTTTACATTTCTGGCAACTGATGTAATAATCAGGTTACAGTGCCATAGATAAGACTACTTAAACTGATTACAAGTTGAACCTGTATGCTAATAAATGATGCAATAGTCAGGGTGGAAAGTAGTAAATATCTCATTTTAATGTAATGCTGTGAGCAATGAGTTTGGATGAGCTATAGATTTGGTTCCAAATATAATTCCTTGAATACAAATCCATTTCACCTTAGGCATTAAACAAATGAACTAATTTCTGCTTTTAGATACTACTAGTTTAGAATCAGTATTGCTTGCTATCCTGGTTACTCAGTAGCCTAATTTCAAATAGTCACRCAAGATGATTATATGGATATCTTGTGAGATAAGGATTCACTATTTCTGAATTAAGATGGAAACCCACCTCACAATTCCAGTATGAGCAGTGTGAACACCAAGATGCTTTATGGGACACCAAATAGGTACTTTCTACAAAATATAATATTTTATTCTTCAGAGAGACACAGGYAGTGTGGACATAGACAAAGATATGAATGGAAAGGAATGGAGGGCCAATGGATGTAAAGGAGTCTATTGCAATAGAAGTATGGGCATGGGCAAACATCCTAATGAGGTTAGATTACAGTACACATGACAAAAATAATTTAATGAAATTTTAGAAGTTGAAATCTTCTTATAGGGAGAATTCTTCTCAGTTCTTCTGAGTCACTCTGTGTAAATGAATCAAATACAACCATAAAAAAATAAGCATTTCAAATTATTTGCTGCTTATTCATTATGAGCCAAAGAGGAATGATGTATATGAACTGTTTTAAAAATAAAATTATTTGAATAGATACCATTCTAGACATGGTACTCCCAGGTGAACTTGTTGTAAAGAGCTTACTCATAATAAAATTTCCCTCTATTGTACTATGAAAGTCTAATGTTCCTCATTCAATTAATTTTGCCAAAGAAGAAGGATTCCCAAATGTCTTCAAMAAACTTTAGATTATAGCAACTTTTAAAGCACTTAATGTTTATGATTAGCCTTGTTAGGCATATCTAACAATGTATGTTCAGATTRCCACCTTTCTGCTCTCTCTGGGGGCTGTATCTCTGGGGAAAATGCAAAGTCGTGGTCAGTTCATTTATTTAAATTTACTTATAATTTTGTTAAGTTTTAGAAAACATATATTTTAATTTATTCCATTTGTCAAAAGCATAGAATCCATTCATAGTAGTATTCTAAATGCCAGAAGATTCTTTTTAATAACAAAACCTGACGTTTTATGAATGAAAATTCTTTATGCATTGATTTTTTATAATGTGTATTTACTTTAAGTGYATGACATAAACCATAACTTTGTTCTGATTTCCATAAATGTTTTACAGCATTTTTAAGCATTTACATCATATTTGAAAGAAATATTAATAATATAACATATTAAATGCAGTAACTATTATAATACATTACTTTCGTTATAATCAGAAATGTATTTTTTCTTTTAAGAGCAATCAACAAATATGATTAATGCTTTGAAAGTGAAATACAAACTTCACAAATCCTTTTTGAAGTACTGTGAAYAGTTCAGTCATGGAAATGATCTGTTGAATTGGAGGACACGAGTGAACTGAAACTGCTTAATTCACCTTTGAGTAATCATGAATCTATTCTAATGTATTTCTCAAGATTACTAAAAAGCAAAATTTATTGGAATCTAGGATGTAAATGTAGTAGTAAAAAAAAGTTGCATAAACAACAGTGAAGAAATAAATGTCTGTTTTAGTAATGTCATAACCTCAATTCAGCAATAGCTAAAACTTTGGAAAGTAGACAATCTGACAATCTAAATGTAAAAATAGCTCATTTTAAAAGCCCCTCCATAGAAGGAAGTTCTACACACAAATCAAAACCAGCAAAAAGTTAAATGAGAGAATAGATACCAGAAATGTTAGTTACTTCTMATATTACAAAACTGAATACCTCAAATTTCAGAAAATTATTTATCTGTGCCCTGGAGAACTGATTTACCCCTTTTGTGCTCCACCCTGGAACTTTTCTTGCATTCGGACTCAGAAGAGTCAGCTAAACATAATTTATGATGTATACCATAAGCCAAGATCTGATCTTGGACTACAACTGCTCTAGGATCTCTACTTTTTTAATTCATCAAAGATGAGCAAAAGTGGTAGCAAAAAAAAAAAAAAAATTGGCTTAGATTTTAAATGTCAGGAATTATTTTTAGTATGGTGCTTACTGCAAAAGGCCACAGAAAGAGTGTAGTATTCCAGTATGAAATCACAATTCGCTTCCATGCTGCTGTTTCCTTATGACAATCAGGCTTTCCCTATAGGGTCATTCATATTGAAAGGGTCATTCATATAGCGAGAAGGATGGAAGTACGTAAGTGACTTGCAACATGGATCATTAAGACACCAATTATATTTCCAATAAAAGTGAAAATGCATTTTGAATGAATGCCCATCCTAATCCTATACTAATAAGCAGGAGTACTTTAAATGTATTCTCCTGAATAGACTAAGAAAGGCTACAGTCTTTGGTATGTAAATGTACTCTTGACATTAAAAGGGGTAATATGCAAGCTGTGCTGATTTTGGCAGGGGTAGAGTTAATTTTCTTCATTGTAGCTAGTATGGAGCTGTGATTTGGATTTGTGCTGAAAACAATGTTAATAATATAAAGATGTTTTCATTATTGCTGAGCAGTGCTTGTACAGAGCCAAGTCTTTTTCTGCTTCTCATGCCATATCACCAATGAGGGGGCTGGGGGTACACGAGTACTTGGGAGGGGACACAGCTGTGACCCCAATTGACCCCAGGGATATTCTATGCCCCATGGCATCACAAAAACTGGGTGAAACTGGGTGAAAAATAAGAAAGCAGGGGACACTTGGGGTGATGGTGTTTGACTTCCCCAGTAATCATTATGCATAATGGAGCCCTGATTTCTGGGGATGGCTGAACACCTGCCTGCCCATGGGAACTGTGAATTATTTCCTCATTTGGCTTTGATTGTGTGCATGGTTTTTGCTTTACCTATTTAAGTGTCTTAATCTCACCCCATGAATTTTATCACTTTTACCCTTCCAATTTCTYTCCCCATCCCTCTGGTGGGAGAGTAAGCTGGTGGCTGAGTGGGGCTTGGTTGCCAAACCATAAGTGAAAAATATTTAGGAAAATTTTGTGAGTTTTTTAATTTCACTCACTTATTTATTACAAAGAAACAGAAAGATTTTAAGAAACACTCTTAAGAACCTAAGAATGACCACTTGTGTTCAGCTCAATGGTCCATCTCCTCCCTTCTCCAACAACACTCCTAGGCTGGTACTCAGGACTGAAAACAGGACAAGTGTATATGATATGTCAGAGTACAACTCTTCCAACTTTTCCCAGATCAGGAGTTTTTCTGATTGGGATATGATTTCTTACCTTAGTAGCTCTCAGCTACTTTCTTCTGTATACTTGCCCTGTCTTCTCTTGAATCCATCCACAACATCACAAGATGTTCCACAAGCCTATCTGCTTTGAGAATCATGTACTTTTGTTTCCCTAGAGCATGACTGCTGCTAGTTTCATTTAATACTCCCAAATTCTTGTRGCTTCATTTGATACTCCCTAAATAACTTTTCATGATATTCTCTTTTATTTTTTTCTTACYTTACAGGTTATCTTTAAATTGATGGGATAGTAAAACTGACAGTATAGTCAGAAGTTGCTTTTAAAAAGTGCTGATATTTGCCTAGTTGCTACTTACATGATAAATGTTCCTGCATATCTCATTGTTGCTATGGGCTTCCTGACTATGCCTTACAAACATACCAGCTGCCAATGTTTGAGCCTTTTGGCTCAAAAAAGAAATGTGTATCAGAAAGGTGGCAATTAACTCTATTTGTAGTGTTGTAACCTTTTCTAGAGATATTCTGGTACTGACCTAGGAGCTGGGGACACCTGCTATCACCCTAGTTGTATGACTTTCAGACAACTCCTATATTCTGATCTCTATCTTTCAGGGCTCAGTAAGCTTGCTTTCTTTAGCACTACAGCTTCCCATTTTAAGATGTGAAAACCTCAATTGTCTTCCTGTAATTCAGCCAAATTTTGGAAGGCTATGTGTTGGGAGAAATTTGAGTTTCCTGTAATTTCTTACCTGAAAATGTGAATTAGGATTGTCTGTCTAAAGTTTGTTTGTCTTTTTGTTTGGTGATGGAGGGTTTTTTTGGTTGGTTTTTAATTTTTTTTTTAAATTTTAATATTTATGTTTTTTTCCATTGTACTGCTCTTCTAAATAATACGAGTATATAAAGGGTGTGTAAAGGCAGGGAAGTTGTATTCCATTACTGCTCATGTTGTCACCTACTATTAGTTCACTGATGTACAAAATTCTACACCTGCTATTAGAGCAGTGTGGAAAATTGAGAGTTTTTCAAAATGATTGAAATGTGAACAAAGCATTGTTTGTTACAGTGTAAGCCCATATGTATGAGCATGTATATTTTTTGAGTAAATGCTGTTTCTATTAGCATGATTACCTTTGGATTTTTTATTTCCAAAGAGAGCAGTAACATTTTCTCATGCAGAATTCTGCTTTGGCACACTAACAGCAGTAGATGTTTGCTGGTATCTATTACCCTGCCCCTGCCAACAGCCAGGAATGCAATGTTTGTATCTGCTTTGAGCCATTCACCAAATTGGACACAGTTGTCGTGCAYCCATTGCACCTTCACAATTGACTGATGACAACTGCCCTTCAGAGTATTGGGGGTTTTTTTATGCCTAATTATTTTTACTTCAGCACTGGGAACTTAAGAAAACCCTGTGAGCAAATCTTGAATAACTTGAAGTCAGGAAAAATAGAGTAGTGAGAAGGATTGAAAAAATGGCAGGAATTTGTTTGAAGTTAGAAAACAACTTTTCAGAAGAACATCATCCTTTCACCTGTACTATTATAAATGTTTGAGAAGGATTCCAGATGTTGATTTTTATTTTTATTTTTATTTTCATTTTCTTTGTAAATTACTATAAATGCAGGAATCAGCACTATACTTTTCCATGACATTTTCAAATGACACTTTCTGGTATCTCCTCCTCCTCCTTTCCTGGAAATAAAAAGGCTTTGTGTGCATTATATTTGGCTTTTGTTACTATGCTTAGTAATTTTCTACTAAGAAGAAAGCATTATACCTTGTACTGGCATTTTTTTTTTCTCGCATAAATTCTTTTAGTTTAAGCAAATMAGTAAGAAGAAGAACAAATAATTTTTCTTTACAGATTTACTTTTCTTTAAAAATATACTACAGTTCATCTATCTGTAGCACRTATCAGAAACCAGAGATAGTAAGGTTAAACCAGATTTTGTGTCAAATCAATGGTAAAGCTTTTAATCATACATTATGCTATTTGCAATCAAATTAGGATATTTCTGATATTGTTTTCTTTATTTCTACATAATTTAGAACTACTAAATTAGCAAGTAAATTATCTTATTACCATATTTTTATTCAGTTAGTACTTAATTCGGCTTGGTTTTAAACAAATTTGAAATTTTTGTAAAAAACACCCTATATATTCCTATATAATATAAGTATGTATAAAATTCAGAAATGCTTTAAAAAAATGTAGTCATTATTTACCCATGTGTTGGTTTCTGGGTTTGCTCTTCTAAGTCTAAATAAAGCCATTCTACAGTGTAAGTAGTTTTAAAGTTGTCATCCWGAAGCAGGCATACTCACTGTCTTTTAGGAATGAGATCACACCCAAGTGAGAAGTTGGTTTGATGAGATAACTCGTTTCAAAGGGAAAAACATCTGTTTTTCAATGAAGCTGCTTTAGGAATAATAGTCTAATGKGTCGCTGTGCTTTATTGCCTGTAGTTTTTCACAGAAGGGAAAGGTACCTGTGTCTGTAGCCATATACCAGAAATATTTGATAAATTGGAAAAAAAATGGTCTCTGGAAAATTAAGACCATATATAAAAAGCCACATATATTCTGAAAAAATTTTACTTGTATGCCCTTCAAATATTGAATTGCAAGTGCTAGACTTGCATTCTCATGAGTGTGAACAGTTGTCCTGACTACCTGAGGGTGGTGAATAATGTGTGCAAATAAACTACATGCTGGCATACCTAATTGTTCTAAGTTGTGGCTGTCTTGTTGTTAGCTTACAAAAGAATTTACAAATTCTGACATGGATACTACTTAAGAAATRTAGGAAGTGTAATTTAACATCATTGGGAAAGTCATGTTTTTTYCTAAAAATGTAGAAGTAAAAGAAGGGTGCCTTTCATCAGAAATACTGTATGGGATTTTTTGTACAAGTCTTATTAAAATCCTTTCTTTATACATCTGCTTTTTGGAATTTCTTAATTTCTTTTGTTCAAGAAACAAAGGTTCTGCTTATAGGATTTTATTTTAYTTCATTTTGCATGGGTTTGATTTCATTTTTCCAGTGGAATTTCTGATGTAAAGTGCATTTCCTGAAAGTAGTTCTCTTTTTTTTCCTACTGTGAGGGATAGTGCTGAGTAAGCCACAAATGGTATTGTGGAAAGAAGAGAGTTACCAAGGGTAGCATCTTGAAGTCAGCAAGTGGCAGTACCAGAGCAGGGGCAATACTTGGGGTCAGTGCAGGAAAAGGCACCAAGGCACTGCTCACGTGGGTTCCTTGGCACTTGGCAGATGAGTGGAATCCCTGAGAAGCTGAAAAAATTAAAAATCTTACTTTATGAAAAAAAAAAAAAATTTCATACCAAATTAACACCAACGACAGTAAGCACCTTACATTGACTCTGATTATTGCATCATGTAGCAATTTGGCTGTGATAAAGGCAAATAGGCTAAGTTTCTTCAGAAAATAATTTCTTACTTAGAAGTTGGCCCTAAGTTATTGGCAGCAGACTTCCTCTCTAGAACTCATTGTATCATAAAAATTGTAATAAAGCACTGAGTACTATCACAGACGGAGTGCATGCATAAACCATCCTTAAAAGTGGACATTCGAAATATTGTAACAAAAATAATATATTTACAAGCTATGTAAAGTCATCAGACCCAAGAAGGTAATAACCCAGTGAAGGGCTTTCCTTRCTATCCTCTACTCCAAGAAAGAATGCAGCATAAAATTGGAAAAGTTGCATGGAAATCTGGTGAATTTTGAACTTGGAAATTCTGAAAATAAGAGAGAGAAATGTTGAAGTTCTCAATGGAACTTCTACCTATTGTGGTATTGTGAGGAGAGCTCTGTGGGCAGGTTAGCAGTAGGAATCTGAGGGAAAAGATGAGACTGAAAGGAGAGGGATCTAGGAAACCTTTTATTGCCCTAGTAACTAAAGTATATAAGATTGCAAATGTAGATGTTTGGGATTTGGAGGAATGCTTTTTCTGCTTGTCTATTTTGCCTGATGTCTATTATGTTTCAATAATTCATACACTGAACTCAATTTTAATTCAGATGCCTAAAGGTAGGAATGTATTGGTCAATGCAGGAACCAAAAGAAGATAAAAAATGTATTTCGTTCCTTCCACCAAAACCTTTGTTGTCTTGCAGAGTTCTGCTGCACTTGCATGCAGAAGTTTGGCAGGCCTTCATTCTGATGTCTTTGTGCAGCACAGAACAATGGTAGCAACATTTCATTAAGAGGCAATCATGCTAAAAATTAATGAAAGCTTACTATTTTTTATAGCAGCATTTTAGATTTTACTCTCCTCTGGTGGGTAACACTTTTATTCTGTCATGACCTAAATGTTTATAGCTGTCTGCAGCCCCTGTAAGTAAGCTATTTACTGCTTTTGCTACTAGTTTCATGTCAGGATAGAAATATACCCATGTGTATGTGCTTTGTATATTAGGATTATGTAGATTTGCTTATAGTAATGGAATGATTAAAAAAGTCTTTTCACATGGTACTCCATGAAAGTATATTCCAGGGACAGGTGTGAACTCATTTATTTGTGGAAAAGGCTTGGTCCTTGTGTTTTAAGCTTTACACARTGGTCTTCTGAAATACTACCTACTCCAGGGGCACAAAGTGCCTGCCTGCAGACACGTTTTTAGTGTTAGCTGTTAGGGGACGGTGCTCTCTGATGTACAGTAAGCACAGGAATACTTTTTTTTACAGGAATCTTACAGGAAGATTTTTTCTAATGTCTTCTGTAAGAAGATTAGCATAAAACCACAGAATGTAATCACAGAATATGYTGATTATCGAGTCCAACTCCTGGCCCTGTGCAGAACACTCTAAGAATCATGCCATGGACCTGAGAGGGTTGATGAACTATTTCTTGAACTCTGGCAGAGTGTTTTTACTTTGCTATCAGTACCCTCCTTCTGCAGGAGACTCCTGATGGTGTAATAGTTGATGAATAGTTGATGAATAGTTAGATGAAATAGTTAATGATGTCTTCTTCTCCTTCTGTTCGTATGTRATAATATGTACAGCTATTCATATCTCTTGCAACAAATTTATACTGCCAGTAATAACGGAATATCTGACCAGGAACGAGGGCTTGCTGCTTACACTGAAGACCTGAGGATCCCTGGCCAGCAAGAATCATTGGTATTTTTTTTTACCTTATGCATTTCTGTGACTGAAGAGCTGCAAGAATTGGCGTATTCCTCAGGAAGAGGCCAATCACTATGGCACGGTAGAGATTTTTCCATGTGAAATAATTAATTAAGTGAATAGTATGAGCAAACAAACAAACCAAACAAGTATTACCAGATAAATTAGCAGTCCTTTTGTTTGGTCTTTTTGTTTTTTT
>NW_026624105.1:32408-35900 GCF_030028575.1 Malurus melanocephalus | reverse complement strand
TTTTTTTTTTTTTTAATAACTGAGCTAATTCAGGTTATGATCTCTGCAAAAATACGTCAGCAGTAGAGCATAAGATTTGCAGTTACCACTCAGCATTATAGTGAAAGGAAGCAGAGAGCCCCAAAATGCATTTTGCTTCACCAAAAATAAATAGATAAATCAGAACAACAGAGCAATTCAGGAATTTGGAATATTAACTTGTTCAGCCAACTTGTCACCCTTAAACCTCCTTTTCTGTAGGATAATGAAAAATTAAACCACAGTTTTATAATTTAAATGTTTGTGCCTGGAAATTTTTTATCTGCACATATACAAGTTTCAGCTTCTGTGCATTGGCCTGATGTATGATCATTTTGKTTTAAGATGGAGAAAATTTCCATAGGCTTAGATCCTCTGTTCCCTTCATACTGTTTTAGTAATAAAAAGGATGGATATTTTGTCATCAGACTATTTGGTTTTCACATAGAAAAACTGAGTGATGGCATTTATGTTGTTGGTTGTCTGGTATTTATTGCAGTCTGTGGTGGGAGATGGTCAGTATGGATTTCCTTAAATTATTCAAGTCCAGCAGAATGCTTAGCATTTGTTGCTAGAAGAAAGCAAAAGGAGCCCATCTATGCTCTTTGTAAGCATAGATGTGTGCTGAATTTCAGGCATTTGTCTTGACAGAAGTGCAGCAGTGATGAAAGCCTATCTAATCTCCACAGTGAATATTACACACTGTATTGTTCTGTACATTTTTTTTTTTGCCAAAATAAAGACACCATTACATAGTTTAGCTTTGCCTCACATCTTAAATGAATTATAAAAGTTCTTCAAATAAATCACAACAGAATTTATTCATCATAGTTCAAACCTGAATTTCTCCTGCTTTCCCTGGTTGCATCTGCTTTTCATCTCCCCACTTTTCAACTTATAGTTAAAATTATCACCACAAGGTGGAGTTCTGAACTTTTCAGCACGAAAGTTTCTTCATTCCATCAAAAGAGAGCAAATGTAATTTATTCTAAAATATTGCACTGCAGCCACAGTGTCTGTCACGGTGGTTGGAGCAGCTGCAGGGCCTGATGTTGTCTCATGGTCAGATTTAGAAACCTTCTTTTTCTCCTGAGGGTACTGWGCTGTGTTCAACATGGCACAGTAAACCTGGGCCAACACTTTGCAGTGATTTGGGTCGTCTTTGGAGTGCCAGGTTCCAGCACACTTTTAAAAAATATTTTATAAGTTTTTCTGCTTCTGGACTTACTCAGGGGTAAGGTGCAAATATGTTGGAGGTGTCCACTGCCCTGGGTACTTGTCCATACAATCCCACACATTTCACAGCTCTGAAATATCCAACTTTTGGGCAGACCTCTGGAAAATAATTATTTGTCTGACCTTGAAGAATACCTGAACCATACACAACAACATGCTGGCCCTAGCAAAAAGAAACCAGTTTGGTTTCAAGGGTAGTCCATGGATATTCAGCATCTTTAAAATTCTGAACTACTGTAATCAGCCTGAAGGGAAAAAAAAAAAAAAAAAAAAAAGAAGGAAGAGGGGAGAAAAAAAATAGGAAGGTGTCTCCCCCATAAGTTGATCTTCTGAGGAGAAAACAACAAAGGTGCAACCATTAATCATTCCCAGCAGATGACTCCCAAAGCACAGAATGCCTGCAATAGTGAATCCAGAGCCCAGACTGGTGTCTGTCCCAGCCAGTGATGCTGTCATATCATAAACCAGCCCTGTGAAATACACCACAGAGAACACGAACTGTGAGCATTGCATTACTGGTATAATAGAGAAAAAAGCCACAAATATGAGAGCAAATACATCCACATTGTATCTAGCGGCTGTTAAACCAATGCAATGAATATTTATAACARTTTTCTTTTAATGCCTGGTCAGATTTGTCCTTATCTCAACTAGGTGGTTGAGGTTTTAAGCCCAGCTGCAGATAAAACACCAAGCAGCCATTCTCTCAAACCTCCTTCCCATGCCCTGTGGAATGGGGAGGAGAATCAAAGCCAAACTTGTACGTTGAGGTAAGATCAGTAAAATACAATAGATAATGATAAATAATAATAATAATTAATAATAATAAAAAGTAAAAAACCCARACAAGTGATGTACAATGCAATTGCTCACCACCTGCTGACAGATTCCAGACCATCCTTCCTGAACCCATGTTGGACTCCCCTTCTGGGTAACTCTCCCCAGTTTATATACAGGGCATGATGTTCAGTGGGGTGGAAAATGTCTTTGGTCAGTTCGGGTCACCTGTTCCAGCTGYGSTCCCACCCAGTTTCTTTTGCTCMCCTTCTCACAGCAGAGCATGAGRTAAAGAAATAAAAGGGTCCTTGACTTAGTATAAAACATGTTTTCTCAAAAAAACAAACTTCAGTGTGTTATGAACACCATTSTCATTCTGAATCCAAAATGCAGCACTGTAACAGATWYTGAGAAGAGATGAGTTCTACCCTAGCTGTACCCAGGATTTAGTTGCATCTGAAATTTGCAAGTGTTTATAGGTTTATAGTATTCAGTAGAAGACAATAAGTTCAACGCTATTTAAATAGTCTGTCTCAAGTTTAATGTGGAGTTAGTGCTGGCTTTAAACCTGGACTTTTTAATCTCATCATGACTGTGCATAGGTGGCCTTCTCAGAATATTTTTTTTCCATTTTTTCTATTGACTAAGATCTACATCAGCAGCACATCAAAGACATGGCTTCATATGATCTGTTTAGTGCTTACAGAGAAGGAATTTTGTATTATATAGACACTTAAATGTTTTGGAAGGAAAGTCTACACTTATCACTCATGTAAACAATGAATTTTTATAAAGTGGGATTTAGTAAAATTAGTTGGCTGTTTGAAGGAATTCTATTTTTCATGCTCACTTGTTGAGAAGAAATTATTTCTTGCTTTGCAATTCTGACAGGATTTTCAAACACATATAGATTTATCAAATACATTGTTTTGAAGGAATTTGATTTTTATAAAAATAGTGGTTTATAGGATTATCAGTGTTTCTAGTTATTCTAAATGACTACTTTTACATATGCATAACATAACTCAATTTGAATAATTTAATTTATGCCTTTCAAACATATATCTCTYGAGTCTGAATATGATGCTAGCACTCTTGTTTGATGAGACAACTGCTGGGGTTGATTGGAGGGCATGAAGTAGTTTAGCAGCTGCTCTGGTGGSTTGTGGTGCTGAAGGGACAGCTCATGGCAACGCGAGGCATCAGTGCTGTAACAGGAGGGTAGGGCAAGAATTAGGATATAGCGATTATATACAATTGATCAGAGAAGAGTTTTTTTAAGCTCTTTTATAGTAAATATTATTGATTATAAACAATTATTTTTAGTATTCTTGTGCCTTATGGCACACACTACATTCTTTAGGATCATGGAAACATTTAGGAGGGTTGTGATAAAGTCCTTCCTCAGAATGATTCTGCTTTATTGCTTAGGAAAAAGCAAATGAAGAAATTGAGTAGTGG